>NW_015642448.1:2079412-2087885 GCF_001515625.1 Sinocyclocheilus rhinocerous | reverse complement strand
ATGAAATTGGGCCTCTGATTGAAGAGCACCAACGTGGAGTCATCAGATCAGAGCTGCTCATGCACTGCGGTGAATGAGGACAGCTGAATGCGAATGACTTTAATTAAAGGAGCATGAGCTCTCTGCCTTCATACCTCTCTAATCTAACCTTCCCTTGAAGTGGCTCTCTGTGTGTGTGGGGTATATTTGAGCTAAGCTTCATGAGTGAGTGTGTGTTGTGTGTCAGCGAAGGAGACACTTTGTGTGTGCGTCTGCGTCTTTGTAATGGGATCTGCATTTGGCGAGCTGTGTTTCTGTTCTGTTTCTCCCCGGGCAAACAGAACAGCAGGTTTAGACTCGGCCTATACAAGACCACAACGGCTTTCCAGCACTTAGATTAACCCTTGGAGCGGGGGGGATTTACCAGAAGACTTCAATGATTTTTAACAGGGGGGCAGCACTTTGATACAAGTACAAAAACCCGGGGTGTCTCTCTTTCAATGAACGAAGAAATCTGATGGAAACTCCTTGCTTCCTCTCACACGTTCATTCTGATTTTTCCACCTCGGCCTCTCATTCATTCATCTTTCTCAAGGCTGTTCTGTATGAGAGAGCAGGAAACAGGAGAAGAACTCTCCCTCTTGCTCTATTGTCCCTTCTGCTCCAGAGAGCTGTAATTCAACCACCCACAATCCCTCCCTGCGCTCACACGTCTCACACTTTAACAACCGTATCTTTACCTGACACACAAGCCGGTGGCTTCGTGCACCTGAGGCTACCAGGTGTGCTAGCCAGTCCAGTTCTCAGTTTCCAACCCCCAGTTCGGCCCACAGGAAAGACAAATCGCACATGAGATCTGTTTAACATCTCAATTGTTTCTCCTAGATGGCAATGAGATTAAATAGAGTGCAAATGGAGACTTAAGGCTCCTGCAGAGATTCCCAGAGGCCCTAGTAATCTCACACGTCTCGTCTAGAGTTTCAGAAGAGATCGCAGCGTCACAAAGCACGTTCAAATTTGCTAAGATACAAAAGTCTGCAAGATTCTGCAAAACTATTTCTCATCAAATTCTTCCAAAACCAAATTATCTGAGTAATGCTGTCCACATTCATTTTTATAGCTCTGTATTTTTATGATAGCAATTAGCTTCTGTTTTATTTCTCCTCAGGAATTTTAGGTGACACATCTGAGACAAAGTTATAAGGATAGTTCACCCAAATTGTGTTGTCATTTACTATTGTTTAATGCTCTGCTCTGGTATTTAATGGCGTTTCTTTTATGTTGAAGTTTTGTAGGGTTACCTTCGTGGTGAAGAGTAGTGCTTGCGGTTAGGTCGAGAATGGACTGCAAAAATTCAAGGTGATACATACTGCATGTGGATTAACACTTCATGCAAGTATATAGTGATAGGTTCTTTGAAAGTTATATCAGCACATATGAGTTAGTTTATTTAATATTTCAATCAAATTGTGGTTAATAGGGATGTAACGATTCACTCAACTCACGATTCGATTCGATTCACGATTTTGAAAACAAAATGAGATTTAAGACAAATTATAAATTAAATGTGTCCTTTTATTATTGCTTGGACAAAATACTGTACATTTCTTTGTGAAATTGAAATATAAAACTATAATAATATACTAATATAGCACTTGCAAATTATTGCTCTTTGTTGGTTTTGATTGCTTCAATTGTCCTCATTTGTTAGTCGCTTTGGATAAAAGCATTTGCTAAATAACAAAATTTTAATATAATGTAAATGTAAATAAAATTGAAAACTAAATTGAAATTTTAAAACAAGCCCCAAATCAAATAAATAAGTAGCACAAATAAAAGAAATCTCTTCATATAAACAAACTAAAGGCGGGCGTACACGGTGCAATTTTTGCTGCCGTACGAGCTCGCAAGCGATTTTTTTCTCTCGGGAGAAAATCACAGATGCTCGCATGGTCGCGGCTCGTACCTTGTGAGAAGAATTATGGGCCGATCCGAGACGTTACGAGCACCTACCGTCCTCCCGATAATTTTCAAACATGTAAAAAAAAATCGGATGCTGTCGGTTTAAATTTGTGGCGTATGTGCGGTTGAACGAGACGATTTGGCGATCCATCTGAAGTTGACCAATCAGAAGATGACAAAAACCATATAGTCTATAATAATTTTAGCTTAATTATAAAGTTCTATTTTTATTAAAACAAACCCCAAATCAAATAAATAAGTAACACAAATAAAATCAATCTCTTCATATAAACAAACTAAGGCTTTGTCTTGTGCTCTTTCCATTTAAAATTAGAGGCAACCACTGCATTTTAATCATGATCCAAACAAAGATGCTGCATGCATGCAACATGAGCAGTTTTTAATCTAAATTAGATTGTATAATTTCGGAATTTGAAGCAAAAACAGAATGGTTTGACTTCAGTTTTGTGAAACTATGCATAAAAAATATCTGCATGAAACAGAAAAAGCTCAATGAGACGCAGATTCACTCTCTGCCAGCAGGTGGCGCTTAAAACGTTTACTTGGTTTCCGCTGTAAACAAAGCAGCGCTGCAAGAGGAAAAGAAAAAATACCATCTAAAGATGCTAGTAGTAAGTTCCCTTCAGACATACATTCATATAAACTCCTACCCCTAATTGAATCGCGATTTGTTTAGCATCTCAACCGATTTGAATCGTCACATATTTAAATCGATTTTCAACCGGCTCGCGGTTAATCGTTACATCCCTAGTGGTTAAGTTTGTGTAGTACAAAATAAAAAAATTTAAGTACTACTATCATTACCTTTGAGTTAGAGAACTAAAAAAAAATTAGTTGGTTTACTTAAATGTTTTGAGGTAGTCCACAAAAGTTGAGTATTCTGAACTTATCGGGTTTTACAGTATGCATCTCCCTCTCAGGACTGTTTCTACCCTCTCCCTCGCCTTTTCTCCCAATCCTTCGTTTTCCCTCACCCCCCTCCGTCAAGTCCTCAACTTCCTCTCAATTAGCAGGTGTGCTAACGCTTTCTTCTCCATTCTCTTTTTCTGTAGCCCTCCAAGTCACTCACAGCTGACCCCCTTACAAGCCCTGCTCACACGCACGTACGCACACACGCACAGATACCACCCCCCTCCGGAGTATAAAAGAGTCCTAAAACTCCAGGATAGAACTTAATCCATGAAAGGAAAAGTGGGAGAGAAAAAAGCCCGCCAAGTGGCTCAGCCCATCCCAGCATGGCACAGCGTTCAAAGAGAAACACACACATACTATTACCGCATCTTGCAGACACAACATTATACGCTCTGTTCGCCGCACCACCCTAAAGTGACACGCTATCCGTATTCTTTTGGATGGGCAGCCTGGAAAAATCCACAGGTGATTTGCGGAGTCTTTGATTTTCATTCTCTTGTAAACACTAAAACAAAATACTTCCTGGGGGAGCTCTTTGAACTAAGATACCGCCATGACATTTTCCCTGGCGGCTTATCCGTCTCCCTCTCTTGCACCCTCTCGTCCCCCTCCGCTCACTTTCCTCGAGCCCTTGTCTTAAGCTCCCTGGGTTTCTTTTCTTCTCTTTTTAAATAGATGGCCAGGACTGTGAAGTCTAATAATGGCCATTTTGCCTCCCATTGAAGGCTGGGTAATTCTGCCAGGCCTCGGTTCACTTTGAAACACATGACACAGGGAGCTTCCCAGTGGCCATGGCAACTCACTCAGTGGGTTCCAAAGCCATGATTTCATACTTGCGGAGGGACAGAAACCTGCCGGCCAATCGGAAGAAGCTCCGCCCACTGGGAGAGAACCTTTGACACCAAGCAAAGGAAAATCCAGTGAGATAATATCAGCAAGTTGAGGCATACACAAACATAAAAGAGAAACCCCAGAGCTAGGGCCCCATCAGCGCTCTGTGCTTCAAAAACGCTAACCGTCCCCCCTCACCCCACCCAGTCCTGCTACTTCTGGATGGTATGCGTGTAAAAAAAATTCATTCAAACCCAATACGTCATGATCAAAAGATGTACACTGATATTTCTACCAGTGTTTTTATTGTTAACTAAAACTATTAAAAATCATTTTCATGAATTCAACTAAAACAGAACTGAAAATAAACCACAGGCTAAATATTAGATGGAAAAACAAACGGAAATAGGAAAAATACTAATAGTACTAAAAGTTATATAAAAATAAATAAAAACTATATAAATAAATAATCAAAAATAACTAAAAACTAATAAAAATAACAGAAGTACATATCAAAACTACTAAAACTCATAAATGAGTTTTTTAAAACTAAAACTAAAAATAAATTAAGAGTTTACTGAAAATAATGAAAGCTAACTCAAAAGATTAATAAATACTATAATAGAATATAAATAATACTAAAATAACACTGATTTCAACATTTAAAAAAAGCTTCAAAATCATTGTTGAAAGCTGTTGTGTGCTGCTTGTGCAGAAAACGCGATACTTTTTTTTATTCTCAAAGAAAAAGATTCTTTGATGAATAGAAATTTTAAAAAGTACTAAATACATTTTCATTGTAAAAATACTTTTACATTGTTACAAAATTGTCACTTTTGACAAAAAAAATTAAAATAAAATTCAATTCTGAGCCCAAACTTTTGAACAGTATAGTGTTTATACAGGTATCAAGTCTTCTAAAGGCATATGATAGTGTGGATAGTGTATGATAGTGACTTGGAAAATCTTGTCTGACTGCCAAAAAAAAACAAAAAAAAAAGGTTAAAAAAATTATAATAAAAATTACAAAAGTGCATAAAATTACTAAACCTAAAATTAAAATGAAAACTCAAAATAATAAAAACTAATTCAAAATATGAATACATACTATAGTAGTAGTATATAAATATTACTAAAATAACACTTATTTTGACATCCTAAGAAACAAAATAGACCGAAAGTTTGAGTTTCAAAATCAAAACATTTCTGCATCAAAATCTTTGCTCTAGCGGTGCAGCTTCATCTCTCTCTAGTTCTTAATCAAGGGGACTCAAGTGCTGTGCAGTCAAGAAGCAGGTGGGTGGAGATGCTTCAAGCCGCCTCCGGCCTGCATTAGGATTTAGAGTCCTTTCTAGAGCAATGTTCCAGCTCATCAAAGAGAAGCTCATCAAACGGTGATGTATGAGGAAAACGCACATACATGTGGACACCTAGAAGCCTATTCAAACACTTTCCCTTAGATGCTTTCACAAATTTCTTAAGGGAATTAAAGGCAAAGGTGCAACAAATACTGCAACTGTTATAAAGATAAACATTTAAAGGAGAAGTTCTCACAAATGAAAATCCTGTCATCATTTACTCACCCTCATGTCTTTCAAAAACCCGTATGACTTTCTCGCTTCAGTGGAACACAAAAGGAGCTGTTTATAGCAAAATGGTGACTATGGCTGTCAGGTAAGATCTTCAAGGCAATATGACTTAAATTTCAGTCTGTTTTTCCACACTATGTAAAGTAATTAATACTTTTATTTGGCAAGGATGCATTAAATTGGCCAGAAGTTTCCACAAAAATATTAAGCAGCACAACCGTTTTCAATATTGATAACAATAAGAAATGTTTTTGAGCACCAAATCAAATACACACACACAGAGAGAGAGACAGTGTTTAACAATTTTACTAGACCACCACCACCCAATGTAAGGTTTGGGTGATTACCAAAATCCTGTTTTATGTTTCTGTAATGGTTAATCCACCAGTATTTGTAAGCTCTTTAGTCACAGTAGTGTTTCTAATGCTAAAATATAATTGTTGTTACCCATGAATTTACTGTTTTACAAGAAAGGCAGAAAAAAAATAGTAAAGCACTTTATTATTATTTTTTATTCAGATGCCAAATTACAATCAATAAATACAGGTCTAATATATTTGTAAAGCACTGTATGTTTATTAGACCACCTGTCATAATAAAGAGAAAACAATTATTTTAGGAATCTGTCAAAAACTTGTTTAAAACTAAACATTTTTTGTCATTTATTTGGCAAATAACAAACTAAAACAACTAAATAGTCTTTATTCACACATAATAAACAAACAAACAAAAAAATCTTACAAAAAGCATACATTCTTGCTGGCATTGTTTTTATGTACTTTTCCACAGTCTCTGTTGTTATTGACTGTAATTGGGCATCTGAATAAAAAAAAATGTATAAAGAGCTTTACAATTTTTCTGCCTTTCTTTTTAAAACAGCAAATTCATGGATAACAACAATTATATTTTAGCATTAGAAACACTATACTGGTGGATTAACCATTACAGAAACATAAAAAAATGATTTTGGTAATCACCAATACTGTTGGTTTAGGGCAGCTGTGGCACAAACCTTACACTGGGTGGTGGTGGTCTAATAAATTTGTTAAGCACTGTATATATGTGTGTGTGTTTAAGTGTTTTATAAGAATACCCATGATACATTTCCACTTGTTTATAACTAAGTGAAAGAACCTGGACGAGAAAATCAGATAATATTTGGACTTGTTGTTTTACACACACACACACACACACACAGCCATGTGGACTGATGCAATGGGACCGGGAAGACGTTCGGAATGCGGTCGGGAGATGAAAGGACAGAACCCCTCAGCCGGTTTTGCATGTGTCAAAGCAGAGCACTGTTTGGAAAAAAGGATATCATGCTGGCAAAGAAACGAAAAAAAAAGAGAGAGAAAAAAAGAGAGAGACCAACAAACAGATCAAGACGGCCCTTGAAAGAGGAGGGACCTGCTGGGAATTAATGAAGTACATTCAACACAGGAGAAACAACAAAATCTGTGTACGATATACAAGTAAGAGACAAGTTTCACTGCACTTAGTCATCTAAAGATTAAAAGTGAATAAAAAAACGTTTTGAAAATTACACCATTAAACATTTGTAAGAATGTCATTAATTTTCCTAATGTAAAAAAAAGTGGGGGAAAATTACTGGGTGTAAGAGCTCACTTAAGGGATAATGGAATCTCTGCAATTCAAAACAGGCTTCTTATTGGCTCCTCAGGAAATCAGTGCACAAGGCTTTAGACTTCAGGTCAGGCAGATACCTGAATGATCCATAAACACTTTAAACTACTTTCCTGAGGATTCCCAATATGAAGATCCACAATTTGATGAGACTAGTCTAGGTGAGAAAGAGTGGTGCAACAGAACAAAAGAATGAGCAGGAATGAGAGAGGAAGCAGGAGAGGTGGGAGGTGAGCGGAGCGATGGCTCTCTGCGGACAGAGACAGGAAACGGAGGAAGAAACTGTGTACATATACATGTCAGCGGGGCAGCTCCGTCAAGACCTTACACAAATCGGAGAAGCCTACATGACCTTTTCTCAAATATACACACAGGGCAGCGTGTGACGAACCTGAGACACTCATATCTTTAAAGTGAAGACAAACCATTCACGCAACTCACTTCACATTGCATATCATTGTAGGAAAAGAGTTCTGTTTTGCATCAATATATATATATGAACCTTTAACAGAGCATTTCATTTGGTTTGAGTATTTATTTATTTTTTTTAAATACTCAAACTAAATGAAATGCTCTGTTAAAGGTTCAGGAGCATCTGCATCACATACTGTACTGTGGCAAAAAACCACATACTTTACAGTTCATGTGAATAGCTGACAGAGGCATACTGACTGTCATATCAACAGCTCTGACACTTCTGTTACATATTTTCAATACAGTGTTAAGTCGATTTCAGTGGAAGAATACAGATGTTCCAAAACCATTAACAGAACGGAACATCATGAGATCACTCATTTCAACCAAAGACTAATTTGGTTACTAGAGGGAGACAGAATCATCTAAAAATAACGCTTTTTCCATGTTTTTTTTTTTATTATTATTATTAACATTGAAAACAATTGTGCTGCTTAATATTTTTCTAGAAACCCTGATACATTTTTTTTCAGGATTCTTTTATGAACAGAAAGTTTGATATAGAAATAATTTCTAACATTGCAAATGTCTTCACTGTCACTTTTGATCATTTTAATGCACTTGCTTAATAAAATGATTTTCTTTCAAAAAAAATAAATAAATCTTGCTGACAACTTATGAACAACAGTGCACGTTTGGACAACAGCAGAAAGATAAAAGAGACAGTGAAAGGAAAAGAAAAACAAAACTAAGGGCAGGGGTGGCACAGCAGGGACAGACTGGCACAAGCGGGTCAAAGGGACATTGGTGAGACCGGACAGACACTGATGCCGGGGCTAGAAAGAGAACCCCAGCTGAGCGCGGGCCTATATAAGAGACTCTCTAATTATAGCACTGGCACAAAAGAAGGGGAGGATGTTTTTCTATCCCATTATTATGAAAGTAAAAGAGATGGAATGTGTTTACCCCCGTTCACCTAATGTGAACTTTCCGGAAATCATAAGTTCATATTAGGGCTGCACGATAAATCGCATGCGATATTTAACGTGCATCTTGTCAGTAAAGCCATTCTATAATCAGTGGTAAATCTCCATCACCTGCGGGCTTTCACATGGTTT
>NW_015642448.1:2066957-2079396 GCF_001515625.1 Sinocyclocheilus rhinocerous | reverse complement strand
ATGCTGCTCCATGTGAAAGCCCGCACGTGATGGAGATTTACCACTGATTACAGAATGGCTTTACTGACAAGATGCACGTTAAATATCGCATGCGATTTATCGTGCAGCCCTAGTTCATATTCAGAATTAATTTTTTTGGTTTTATGCTAACCTGAAACCTTAACTGATGCAGTTTTGTGTCACCGATAAAGAACTGTTCACACACTTCATTTATGCTCCTTGGCAAATGTTGTCTAATAAAAGCAACAAGAAAATTAGTATACTGACATACACTTGAAGAACTAAATCTCTTATAACAGCAAAATCATTGCTAAAAATCATTGCAAAGTGTGCACGGACTTAAGGCAATTCCCATGTGCCAATATTGAATATTATTTAAGAACATATGAATGAAAATCCAAAAGGGAGAGTGTGTTGTGTAACATTAAGCCCATTCCAGCATTAGACATGGGAAAATATTTAGCCGTTTTAGAGCAAGAGCATCCTGCTGAGAATAAATGTGTGGAAATCCTCAAATTTCCCCATAAAAAGATCAAACATGCAAACAGATATTGGTGTCTTGAGACTGCAGAAAGCTCAGCCAATTAGGAAACGCTTCATCTGCGTCTGGATTTGTTCAGTGTGTCTAAAAAGCACACATGGTAGCCAACACCACACTGAAAGTATTTTACCATGTGACATCACAGCAGTTCCACAAATCAGGTGACACTATTTGGATAGTACTGTATGACAGTCTTGAACAACAAAACCATTCAGCAGTTCTTGCAAAACTATGAATCGAAGTGGAATTATTGCTGTCTGGTTCTGCCAAAACTGCCTTTGACCAGCAGGCAAGACGACATAAAATAATCTGCACAAATAATGATACAAAGATACTATTTGCAGCATATACAGGTGCATCTCAATAAATTAGAATGTTGTGGAAAAGTTCATTTCAGTAATTCAACTCAAATTGTGAAACTCGTGTATTAAATAAATTCAATGCACACAGACTGAAGTTTCTAATTTGTTGAGATAGTGAGTTGGTGGGTTTTTGTTAAATGTGAGCCAAAATCATCACAATTAAAAGAACCAAAGACTTAAAACTACTTCAGTCTGTGTGCATTGAATTTATTTAATACACGAGTTTCACAATTTGAGTTGAATTACTGAAATAAATGAACTTTTCCACGACATTCTAATTTATTGAGATGCACCTGTATAGGAAAATGTCCCTCCAAATACACTTAGTTTAATACAATAATTTGTGCCTAGAAGTCATTGACATATATGAACAGAACTTTGAACTAATCTACTCCAGTAAGTAAACATTGAGCGGCATCCTTACCTTGCCCAGTACTGTAAGGCAGCTGGGGTCCAACTCGGGCTGCTCTAGTTTGACCACTCCAACCCAGCCGTATTCGTACAAGTCCTCTTCATCGTTATTGTTACACAGGCCCAAAGGGTGCATCTGCAAGATGAAGAAAATCTCCTTTAATGTCTCATTCCAAATTCAATCCAAAATAACATTTTAGCCACACACTCTTCCATCCCCAAAAAGACAGATTGGAAATTGTTACAAAAGACTGACTGCAAGACAAAGAGAGTTTTAGGACAGATTAAGTGAAATGCATTGGTTTTGTTTTTTTTGAAGAGTTTAATATTGCAATATGCCATGCAGAAGTGCACCTTTAAATGATAAGCGTTAACCTGACCTCATGTTATTGCGCCATAACTCTACTTTCTTTATAAACTGCCCTACATTGATGTTCCAAGACACACCCACAAAACAGCAATGGTGTGGAAACTCTAAAAGGTCTGAGCGGCGCAGACATGATAATTACCATCATTAGGTGTGCACCAAACCATCAGGACAGCGGACAGTTTGTATATCAGACAGATTCTCTACTGTGAAATCTAGCGCTTTTGATGTGTTGACAACACGGACATTTATCAATGAAAATTTTCCAGGAGATAAAACCCTCCTAAAATGAAAAAAAAAATAAAAATAGGTTAAAGATTATTTGGGAATTACCTAACTGCGAAATGAGGCCATGAATTGTTTGAGCATGGCAGTTTATTACTTTATTAGTGCTATTACCTTCAGTAGACAATCATTTCATGGACATGTTGCTAGACTTTATATTAAATGGATGATAGCTTAAGCACTGCTGTCCTTGAATTGTAAAAAGGAGAATTTCGAACATTAGATATCAATCTGAAAAAATAAATATAGATATAATAACCTCCTTCATGAGATAATATTGGTGCATATATCATGCAAAGTATTGTCTTGAGGCATGCACTCATAAAACCGACAGTAAATCTAATTAAAATACCTTGACAACTGGTTAAACCTTAGCAACCTGTTCCCTACCCATAGCTGAGAGCTTCTGGGCAAAAATGTTAAGAAGTGCTGCTCCAAATGAACAAATTGGATTAACACTCTGAAAAAGCTGATTATCATCTTAACTCGGGGATCAAACGCCACATCAGCTCCCGAGAGGCCTTGGATTCCACATTTGCATAAAAGTTAGCTGATGTTGTGGTATTTTCTCTCATTACACTGACACCATATTAAAGTAGGGTGACCACTGATAACCTAGTTCCTCGTGCAAAAATGTAAGATTACGTTAAGATACTCTGGATGATGCCTTTTCTAATCAGTGACCATCTACAACACATTCATTGGGAGCCTTGCACCTCAATGATTATTGTTCATTGGATTTAACAGTGCAAAAGTAGTTTAGCCTACTTTTCTCAAAAGCACCAACTTATGCTTTTTTGTGTAATGTTGATGAGGTAGACTAATTTGCAATAACTAAAAAATATCATGCAAGAAAACTTAAAAAGGGACACCATAAAATGCACAATTCAACTACACCTGTAACCATTTGCACTCAGTCCTTAAAACACACACACACCAACAATCATGTTTCCCGCAGTTCGCCCCAACAAATTTCCCCAGTAGGCCCCCACGACTGGCTGAAAGCCCAGTTGCACACTTTTCTCCAGCCCTGGGTCCCCAATCTCTCCCTCTTCTTTTTTCTGTCCATCATTCTGCGCTGCGCCCAGCCATCTCTTCTTTAACCACCAAAAGAAGTGTCCCTTGTTTAGCTCCGCCACCCTCAGAGCCTCTCATCTATCCTTCTCTTGTACAGCCGTTCACATGTGTATTTCCTTTCATGAGCAATACTCTCAATGAAATCACAGGGGCAATCACTATGACGACAGACGGTCGAAGTCTTCATACCCGATTCCACCTTAAGCATCAGCAGAATAAAAAAAGGTCAGATTGGTGTGGTACATAAAAGTGCTGCAATGCTGTAAGTGATTGTCAATGGAGCTAGCCATGCAAGTTATCTCTATACATGGAATATGGACAGCTGCCAATGCGATGCTTTTCACCCCCTTTATTTGTTTGTTTGTCTTTCGCTTGATGATAATTATAAAAGGATGATATGTGCGAAGAAAAGCATGTCCTTCTTAATAATGGTAACACTAACCCTTTGAAATATTTCTCAGAATAGTGTTTGAAAAATAGCATAAAGGACAGATGGACAAACACAAGCTGTTTGTTTCTCCTCCTTGCCTCTGAGTGAGGGTTGACCTGATTTGGAGTTGGTCAGAAGAGGACGGCCAGTGGAGGCCTTTCCCATCTCAAAAAACATCAAAATGCCACTCACGCCACATGCAAACTTTGTCAGACACTCAATTCACTGATGCTTTGATCAAGTATTTCAGCCTCCTCAACAGAATCAGTCCAGGTAGCAGAGTTTCTCTTGCACCTTCCGTTTCAGAGTTTTCTGATGGGTTGACTGTGTTTGATAAAACTTGTTGGGGGTTCAAAGAGTCCTGCAATTCAAAGAAAGCAGTATGTGTTCGCGCATCTGCCCCGGGGCCAAATCATAACAGTGGGGGCCAGCTTCAACTTAAATCAAAAACACTCATAAAAATATTTTGGCCAAGCTTGGTTTCTTTCATTGCACCAAATAGTAGGCCTGGGTAAAATCGATTTTTCATTTAATCTCGATCTTCATTTGTACAATCCCAATATTGACAGCCCAAGATCAATCTGATACTCTATATACTGTAATAATGTGAACGAGAAGACACAAATCTAGCTAACAGTGTTATTTTAGTTTTATTTAAATAATATTATAGTATTTATTAATATTTTGAATCAGTGCTTTAGTCATTTTCATTAGTTTATTTTTATTCAGTTTAGTTTTAGTAATTTATTTGTTTTCATAATTTTTTTTGCATTTAATATTTATATTTTGCATTTTATTTCAGCTTTTTTTATCTATTTGTAATAGTTTTAGTTAATAACAACAACACTGGAACTGAATCAGTAAATCTGGATCGATACCCAGTCCTACAAAAAAGCGTGCAAACGTCATTATTTCAGACAATCTAGTGACTGGTAGAGACATGTATTTGTTTAACGACTGTAATTCACTCAAAATCATCAAGTAAATAGTTTACTTCTTCTGACATCCATGTGAAGGGAGAGCCTGAAGCATTTACTGAATTGCAATCCAATATTATAAGCAAAACTGCTTACCATGTGCATTTAAATAAAAAGGCTGCAAGACTCAAGGACACCAAGCAGATAGTAGCATAAATGTTTTAAAAACACAGACCTCTTATCGTCAAAGCTGACCTAAACATGTGGGTGCACACAGAGCAAGCGTTCACGGATTGTGGCTGTGGTCCAGTAGTAAAGAACACAGAACAGATGAGTCGCAGCCACAGGCATGGCATTTAGGTCAAGGCCAGTATCAATTTCACCCACAACAATCAAAAAGCCCAGCTAGCCCGAGGGTACGCTCTGCTATCAAACTCCACTCCATAACCCACACTACAACCACTTTCACTGGCTTCAACCCCATGTAACCCAATACCAAGATTTTTCATAGCTAATTTATGTCCTCTGATTAGTGAGTATAAAACCAACAAACCTACTTAACCGCAACTATAATCTGACACGGGACACATATATCATTCACGGCAACAAGGCCACAAGTCCATCGACTTCAAGCTGAGAAGATTTTGTGAGGAGAAAAAAAAAAAAACGTTTTCCTTCTGCAAGGGGCAATTTCTCTCCTTCCTCATGCCGCTGGTCTCACCAACCTCCTCCCTTTCTCAGTTCTGACCCTGTGCCCGTCACCCAGCCCCCAACCGCGGGAGTGCGGAATAGTTCCTGGAATAACAGACCATCCTGCCAGGAGAGGTGGGGGAATATTTGATCAAAGCCACAAGCGGGCTTCACAACCCCCCCCCCAATAACAGACCGTCCTGCCAGGAGAGGTGGGGGAATATTTGATCAAAGCCACAAGCTGGCTTCACAACCCCCCTCGTCCCGAGGCCCGCAGACACTCAGAGAAACTCTGTCCTTGGCCGCGGCTCTCAGGGCAGCTTTTCAAACAAGGCCAAGAGCCTTTCAAACAAGCAAGAGTGCTGGGAGTTCTCAGTGCTGAGCAAACGCCATGTGCACGGGAGCCTTGGACGGCTGCTGGCTTCCCTCTCGGTTTGTATTTTGGTGGTTGACAGAGACATAGTGGGATACTTCTGAGGTACAGGGTTTAGAAGAGGCACTAAAGATATATTGATCAAGACTAAACCAATGTTTGAGAGTACTAGAGACAGCTAAAACACAGGCTGCATCCGAAATCCCATACTATATAGTATGTGCAAAGACTAGTATATCCAAATTCACGGTATTCATAACAGTAGGAGAAAAGGTCCCGGATAACCTACTACTTCCGATGAGATTTACACTTTATTATCCCATGTGGCTACTGGAAAAGATTTGTGGATAGCAGTGAATCAATGCAACTGATACCGGTAGGTCACATGACACATGGCAAATGAAGTATGTCCGCATGAAATTCATATTATAAGCATTTTATCAAATATAGGACATACTTTTTAATGGCCGCGAAGTAATTACTTACTAAAACGAAGTAGCTACTTGGAGAGTATGCAATTTTGGACATAGCCATTGTTTAACTAGCAAAAATTTTGAACGGTGAATGTTGAAGGAAAATCTAGGCCATTTAGGCCAGAAACATTCAAAATCACAATGCAAGAAATTATCAATGCACTGTGTTTTTGAGGAGAGAAATCTAGAAAATATATGCATGTTTTAAATAATCCAAATGACGACGAGTAATCTGAGGCAATTTGCTTGCATGTTAATTTACCCCAATACATCAAATTCATGGTGTTGTAAAAAGTACCAATGTCGGTACTGAAATTTAAAAAAAAATGTGACGATACCAGCATTTACCGCTAGCATTTTGAGTCCTATTGAGCAGATTCTTAAACACCTCTGATTGGCCATTGTGTTCACACGCTCAACAGATATGTCTGTGATTGGCTACAATGATCATCGCTTCACGCTCTTCACTGAGCGAGCGCTTGCACAGATACACACGGGAGCGTTTGAAAGCCGCGTCTCTCAGCAGATCCGTCTAGGAGCAGATATGTTAGGGATCCGCTGATAGACGCGTCTTTCAAATGCTTTTGACAACACTACACATTCATACTGTGCATATGAGATTACATCACATATATACACAACATAAATGTGTATCTGCTCAGAATGATACAAATGCAAATGGAAACTTCGCTGCAAGTCGGAATGTGTTAATAGAAAAGTCTTTCCATTACACACTACAAGCAAGTTTATCCACACAGGACTTGTTTTTGCACTACGAGAGAAAGCGGATGGAAAGCATTTCACGCCAGCAACTATAGCTTAACGCCTGTGCAAAGCCGTGCCCTCTGGCGCAGACCAGGAGGTCATTTTCTCTTGAACCCTACGTGGATCCCTGCCGTAGACGTTGGACCATCTCAGCTGTTACATATCTCTAACATTTCCTCATCTATAAAACTGGAAGGCCGTCTTGTAATCAAATGCCCACACATAGCTGGAAAAGCTTTGCATTGGGTACACAAGGCAACCCGGCCAGTTTCCTTTTGGCGCTGGTTGTCTGAACTCCCACCTACTATCCAAACAGAGGATGTACTCACAGACTCCAACACTATTCTGGTTTGTCTATCGGAAGAGTGTGAAATACTGGAATGGGACAGATGCCTACGGCTTCTCCTCTACTTGCCCTGGACTATTTATCTTTCTCCTTCTCCCTCTTTGCGTTCATCCCGCAGCCATAAAGCTGTCTGACATTTATAATCTCACACTCCAATCGCAACGTTTCTGATCTGCAAAAGAAGCAATAATCAAAACAAACATTTTAAAAAGGAAAGAAACTCAGAGCAAAAAAATGCAATTGCAAAAAGTTGGAAATATCTGAAGTTGGAGCACGCAGAAGTCAAAACATATTTAAATATACTTAAACAGAGAGAGAGAGAGGAAAGGAGGAGCTTGCCACTCTGATTGCTTAGGTCTTCTTGTTTCCCAAGCACTGGAAATAACTTCAAAGGGGATCGCAGCCTTGAAGAGAGCACAGATAGAGTTACAGTGTGGCAGCTGGAGAAGCCTTGCAGGTGGGGCCTGCTCTGACGGTGTAATATTATCTCATAAAGGGAGACTGGGCCCTTTTTCAAAGGAGGCGACTTCCTCTCCTTTGTCGTCTAGACAAAACTGATGGAACGACAGTTGCAAAAGTCACCTCTGGCCAACAAAGACTCCAACAACTCTTGCCCAGAAACCATATATATGTACTCAAGAAGTAAAGCACATGCTGCAAAGAAGGTGACATCATGAAGCACCAACCACAAGCATCTCAGATTTGCTCAAGGTTTAGAAAACAGGCTGTGCATTGGTGGCTTTTCAAGGACAGTTTGCTTTTATGATGGCAGGTACAACCATTTTTCTTTACAACCAAGACATCTGCACACTTCAAGGATTTGCCAGCCACTTTTTATCCACTTACAAGTACATATTTGATCATTTTAGGCCTTTCCCTGGGAATTGAACCTACAACCTTGGCATCATGCTCAACTGTTTGAGCCACAGGAACGCGAGACCTCTTATGCCGTCTCCCCGAAAAACCATTCACAAACTGTCCCCTTGACAACGACATAAGCAAACAAATGGTGCAATTCAGACTGCAGCGAACACTTAAACTCATGTAAATACTCAAATATGTATCGACGAACCACAGGGGAGGACATCTTTAGCAGAGGGGAAGTGACAAGCGAGTCTATTATAAGACTGTGAGTAGAGATTGAAACCATGAATGGCGTGAGAATGATTCTCTCTTATGGAAATGTCTACTACTCAAATGACAAAATACAAAGTACAGTTGAACAGGAACATGAGGATTATGAGAAGAGACAACAAGAAAGAGTTAAAACATAATCATGCTAATAGTTTTAAACAATATAGAATTTTTTTGTGTGATTATGATACTGTATTATTATTGTGGTATGCAACTGCAACCGCACGTTCTGGACTTGGCAAATGTCTTGTCCATCTATGTATAACATGATTGTTTATTTGCTTTTGACATTGTGCAGCATCCTTAAGCTTGGGAAAGGCGCTATATAAATTAAAGCTTTTGACATTGTGCAGCATCCTTAAGCTTGGTAAAGGCGCTATATAAATTAAACTTATTATTATTATTATTATTAGAATGGCTTGTTTAAAGGGGTCATATGATGCGATTTCAAGTTTTCCTTTCTCTTTGGAGTGTTAAAAGCTGTTAGCGAATAGATAAGATCCCTAAAGTTGCAAAGACTAAAAAGTCTCAAACCCGAAGAGATATTCTTTATAAAAGTTAAGACTGGTCCACGCCCTCCTAAAACGCCTCGTTTAAACACGCCCCCACATGTCTACGTCACGATGTGGGAAGATTTGCATAACGCCGCCCAAATGTTCACGCAAAGAAAGAAGGCGTAACTTTATTGTTGCTGCCACCGCCGCCGCCATGTTGTGAAGACGCTGTGTGTTTCGTTGCAAAAGCAAAAATACTTTGTTTGGCCTTCCAAAAGAGGACACGACTAGAAATCAGTGGTTAAGTTGTATTTACAACACTGTTCCAGAACAGTTTAACCCAAATATTCAAATGCAAATGCTGTGCAGCGCATTTTATGAAGGACTGTTTCCTGATCCTGGGAGAGTAGACTACAATGCCGGCTGTTCTGACTCGCAGTCTGTAAGTACGTTTTCATATTTAAAGAAGTTGCCACTGATGCGAGTTTTGAGCAGTGTAGAGTAGCACTTGTTTGTCATTTCTCCGATCACAAATGCAGACATGGTTTATGTTTACGCGGCGCGATGCAACGCAATGCGTAAAAAGACAGTATAAGTCATTATAATCCGTAATTATGTCCCCACTGGATGCAACAAATGCCTCGTTTATAATGGGTTTTAATGTTTTTGTCTCCTCGCTTTGGGAGACAGCATCACAATATGGTAAGGGGCGTAAAATTGCCGTCACACGCTTGAGGTATTCGGCCAATCACAATGTACTGGATAGCTGGCCAATCAGAGCACACCTCGCTTTTCAGACCAATGAGCTTTGTAAAAATCGATGCGTTTCGGAAAGGCGGGGAGGAGAAACAATAATGTACAGTATATGGAAAATAATGTGTTTTTTGAACCTTAAAAAGCAAACACATTTCATTACACCAAATACACAAAATAATGTTCTTTTTAGCAACATCATATGACCCCTTTACGAATAATTTCCAGGGCTTAAAGTCAAGCTATGATATTGGTAGTTCATGATGTTTAAAGTCCTATATTTGTTCAATAAAACAGGCAATATAGAGCATGGCACTAACGATGTCAAGGTCGTGGGTTCGATTCCCACGGAATACATA
Source organism: Sinocyclocheilus rhinocerous (assembly GCF_001515625.1). Taxonomy (NCBI): domain Eukaryota; kingdom Metazoa; phylum Chordata; class Actinopteri; order Cypriniformes; family Cyprinidae; genus Sinocyclocheilus; species Sinocyclocheilus rhinocerous. The sequence goes on along the minus strand of NW_015642448.1, from coordinate 2,069,619 downwards.
AACTAATAATATGTAGAACTAGAAATAAAACGTTTGGATCAGGTAAGATTTTTTATGTTTTTGAAAGAAGTCTCACCATTGATGCATATCTATATGCATTTATTTAAAAGCAGTAAAAACATTAATATTGTGAAATAGTATTGCAATTTAAAACAACTGTTTTCTGTTTGAATATAATTTATTCCTGCAATAGTAAAGCTGAGTTTTCCATTACTAAAACTTTTCTTATTACTATCCATGTTGAAAATATTTGTTTTGTTTAATATTATTTTTGTGGATTCTTTGATGAATAGAAAGTAAAAAAACAGCACTTATTTGAATTTGTAATGCCTTTGCTGTCACTTTTGATCAATCCTGAATAAAATTATTAATTTCTCTCATGGTCAAAATGTTCAAACTTTTGGATGGTAGTCAAGTCGCTCTAGAGAAAAAGAGTCTCCCGCAGGCATAAATGTAAATTAATATTAAATTACAAATCAATAAACTGTAATGTGTAACAAATAAAAACATCCTTTTTCACCATGCAACAACTTTATCAGTTCACAGCCACTGTAAACCATTCAACCTAAAGTGCCACCATCAGAGAAAGTGGGAAAGCCTCATGACAACAACATTCACATTTCAGCCTGTCATACGCCAACCTCCAGGTGCAAAAAAAATCCAGCATACGTCGAGAGTTAACGTGACATGATTTATGGGCAAGAAGGCAAAAGTGCACGTCAGAATACTACCACAACCACTCTTGAAGTTCAGGAGGCGGGTAAATCTGTACCCGAGAGGACTGTAGTCATCAACACCTAGCTTCACCGATGCCTTTGAAGTCCCTCCCTTGCTTTGATGGTCCCGGCAAAGAGGAATGCCTGTGCAGGGCTCTTGGAAAGCCCCCAGAGTTGTGGAATGCGGAGCAAGCCGCTGCCCGGCCGGCTGGAATGCGATTAGAGCGCTGGAACAGACGAGGGCTCCCGCGCCAAGGAATGGCTGCTGCCACCACCAATGGCACGACACTGGCCCACTCAATGCAAAAAATATTTCATAGAGAAAAAAATGGGCGAGAGAGTGGCAGAGGCGGGTGGAAGGTTGAGCAAGAAGAAACAAAGTGGTCACCAAAGTAAAAGAGGGTGAATGTTAAGGAAAATAAAGAGAAAATGTAAGCCTTTAAAAAAAAATATGAGAATATATGAGAAATTCTAAAATATTCCAAAACATTAAAATTCTGCCTGATTATTATTATTTTCATATTTTGCCCACTTAATGGTCAATAGTAAAATTCTATATTACTTTGTCTAAATAAATAATTTAAAAAAAGTAAAACCAATCATCTTAAATGCTTCAAGTGAATTGAGGCATCACAACATTATAATGAACAGTATTAAAAACTTTTTTTTTTAACTATCAAAACATTATATCAACATGTTATTAAATTATTAGGTTTTTTTATGTGCTCAATATAAGTTTTAAAGGATGGAAAATGTATTTAAAGATACATGAAATATGCATGCATAATTAATATATATAATCTCTACAGACACTGATTAATTATAACTTAATTATAAAGTGATACTGCACCAATGAAGTGCAACTCTATTAGTAACAATCCCAGAAACAAAATAAGCAGTTTCTTCAAAATCCTTTTGGTACAAACATCTGCTAAGAGCTTTATTATAAATGTACTAAAAATGTATATTAATTTTGAGACTTGCAAAACACTACATATAAAGTTATTAAATTTATGTTTTTTTTTTATTAACTCTACATGAGTTTTAAATTATGGCAAAGGAAACCTAAATGTAAAATCAAGGGAAATAAGCATGCATAATTAATACATGAAATATCTACAGACACCGATTAATTATAACCAATAACTGTTATTGCATAGATATACTGTGCATCTCCATTAATAACAGTCCAAGAACCAACATACACATTACTTTAAAGTGTTTTAGGTACAAATATATGCTAAGAACATAAATAAAAAAATTAGAAAAATGTGTCACTATAAAAGCTAGTAATACACCTCCATATTTCCACTGGCACAGGGGTTTTACGTGCATTATGAAAGAAGTTTCTAGTGTCTTGTTGTCAGTCAGGCACTTCAGTAACATGAGTGCTTGTTCTTAGCAAGTGCTTGTTTGTGTGGAAAACAAACAACTATGACTCTAAAAGATTAATGCGAAGATATAGGCTGGACAATTCTATTTATACACACTGCCTCTTTTTCACACATATACTACACTGACCTTAACGTCTTACCACTTAAACAAGTGCGCAGGCAATGGGTCGGCTTTTGAAAGAGGGAAAGTAAAGCTGGAGATGACTGGGCTGATCCAGTGAGCTCTCTTTAAAGGTCAACACTATATAGACCATCTCCAACTGTCTCTAACACATCCCATCACATGGAATGACCTTCTGAGATAAGCGGCATTGATGGCCCAACATGAGCAGGGAATTTTGGTACATAGCCAAGATCTAAAAGTGCTTGAACATTTTTAGGGAGATTGCTAAAGAAAAAATTACAATTCTGTTATCATTTTCTCACCCTTGTGTCGTTCCAAACCAGCATGGACGACATTTGACTCTTGAGTCGGGGGGGGGCAAGAAAAAGTAAATAATAATAATAATAATAAATTAAATAATTAAATAAATAAATATATATTTATTCATA
>NW_015642448.1:2064387-2066841 GCF_001515625.1 Sinocyclocheilus rhinocerous | reverse complement strand
ATGGTGCTTCTCAAACGGAAGGCTGCATCCTAAAATTCAGATGATCTCAGTACCGACTCCTTTTCTTTCAGTTTATTTTCGTGAATTTAAATGTGTGCAGCCTTCGTAGGATGCAGCCTTCCGTTTGAGAGGCACCCATAGATAAGCTTTGTTGAACTGAAAAAGGCTCTGAATGAGGAATCGATTCCCCTTGATGGGATCAATTCCAACCTTTGGAATTGACTCTCGATTCTCAACGCCTCGGAATCGATTCTTTTTGGAATCGATTCCCAGCCCTAGTTAATATAGTTCGCTGCTAGTAATGGAGGATGAAAGAATTGCTCCAGTTCCCGTTTCGGTGTACAAAGCTGAAGTGTGGCGTCATTTGGGCTTTTAACGTCCACCGCGGGACCGTGGTGCGGGCGCTGCCTCAGTTCCGCTGCGTCCCGTGTGAAGAGCCTTCACTCGGGGCACGGCGGGCGGTAGGGTCACCGCGTGCCTGCAGCTTTCTCTCATGGTGGTGGCGTTTTGTGCAGTTGGGGCGGGGTGCTCGCGTCGCGGTCTCGGCGATTCCACGCGGAACATAAATACAATGGTCTTTTTTATAAAAATACATATTATACATTTAACTAAAGGATCCTTTCATTTTTCCCCCTTGACTCATACTGCACAAAAAGTGGTTCAATAACGTTTAATGTTACAGGGACTGATTATTGCAAATGCAGATCCCACTGTTCTGGTTAAATAATTTTTGCCTTGCTTACAGTATCGCAATGTATCGCAACATATCGTATCGCAACCCCTGTATCGTATCGGCAGATTCTTGCCAATACACAGCCCTACTACATGCGTACCGCGCCCGAGCCAAACTGAACCGCGCTCTGGCCCACCTCTTCCAACCGAGCCAGGGCCGGCTAAACGAACCGCGATCACACTAGTCAAACGAACCGGGCTTTGGGGTCAGACGCGCTCAGGCACGGTTAAGATTGCCTAGTGTGATATACCCTTATTCTCCCGCATCCCGCACACATGAGTGTCTACCCATCCGCACCCGCACTCGCCCATCATCGAGATCGTGCAGGTCTCTACTCGGAAGGTGCCTGTTATAATGTTATGATTGAGACTCTGGACTCTGAGCATAACATGTTTTTCTAAAACAAACTATAAAATATTTTCTATAAAAACGTTAATGCCCTGGCAGTGGCATATAGCTTTGGTTTTATATTTAATTTGATTACATTAATGTTATAAGTTGAGATTTACAAGAAATATTTTAACTGCTATTATGTAAAAGGAATACTGCTGTAAAAAAGCATCTTATTTGTTTAAAGTAGTGGTGCAACGGATCACAAAACTCACGGTTCGGATCATATTACGGATTTTGAGTCACGGATCGGATCATTTTTCAGATCAGCAAAAAAATAAAGTAAGCTTTATGTTTTGTATTAAGAAATGTAATAACTAAGTGTAAAATAACACAATAGTGCTCACTGCACAAGCTAAATACAGATTAATCTTTGTTAGAGATGTGGTTTTATTTGATTAGCAGAAGCAGGTATTTATTGGCTGCTGTCTCTTTAAGACCAAATGCACGGACATAATACTGACACACATCCGGTTTCTTTCTCCGCTGTATACATTCACTTAAGACATAACCGACTGTTTTTACTATAATACTTGCCAAAACGGGTATTGTATCATAACTTTGTGTGTATGTGAAAGAGGAATCAATTCGGTGTTCACGCGGTGTCTCTCTCTGCGTGTGCAGTTTAAATTGCTTGAATGTGTAAATGATAAATGCACTAGTGGTGCAACGGATCACAAAACTCAGTTCAGATCATATTACGGATTTTGAGTCACGGATCGGATCATTTTTCAGATCAGCAAAAAAATAAAGTAAGCTTTATGTTTTGTATTAAGAAATGTAATAACTAAGTGTAAAATAACACAATAGTGCTCACTGCACAAGCTAAATACAGATTAATCTTTGTTAGAGATGTGGTTTTATTTGATTAGCAGAAGCAGGTATTTATTGGCTGCTGTCTCTTTAAGACCAAATGCACGGACATAATACTGACACACATCCGGTTTCTTTCTCCGCTGTATACATTCACTTAAGACATAACCGACTGTTTTTACTATAATACTTGCCAAAACGGGTATTGTATCATAACTTTGTGTGTATGTGAAAGAGGAATCAATTCGGTGTTCACGCGGTGTCTCTCTCTGCGTGTGCAGTTTAAATTGCTTGAATGTGTAAATGATAAACTTTCACTCTATGATGGTTAAACTTAACAGCTAATCCGCGAATCACATGCGTGCCGAACCGTGGGGCCTGGTCCGTACAGATCATGGATCATCTACGATCCGTTGCACCCCTAGTTTAAAGTGTTTGCAAACCAAATGTTATTGCACTTTTGTTCATTTAGCAGTACTTTTAAATGAAAAAAAGTGCACAATACACTACTTTTGAAT
>NW_015642448.1:2052283-2064373 GCF_001515625.1 Sinocyclocheilus rhinocerous | reverse complement strand
TGGCCTTTCATTTTTAACCAGAAATGTGCACGCTGCTTCTCTGATGTTCACAGAAGTTTTCCGTGTCTTTTTACCGTGTCACTTAAAATGTTTCCGTTTTGAATCGTTGTTACCAAAGGTGAGACACGTGAGGAAAAAATAAACGATCAGTTGTGGGACTATATTCTGTCATAAATCGCATACCATTCATTGCTGAACTTTCTACCGTCCGTTACTGGAAATTGAATTAAATTACTGGTTGATATGTCCTGATCTCAATAAAGTTTACACAAGCTTTTGGTCCGTGAATTAGATCTTGCTCTGGACTCGCGCTGTCTGTGGAGGTTTGGCCAGGACCGGTTCCAGAATTAAATCAACATATTTTATGTTCCATCCATTGCCAATCACTGCTATCTAGAGAGTGAATCCCGCATAAATATGTGGATGTCATTCCCGAAACTTTGCAGGGTGTAGCCTATGTGTCAGAAACATGAAAGTTTCATACAAATTCTGAATGGATTATACCCTAGAAAGTGCGCAAAGCACGCTCCCTATGACACGTTGAGGGTATTTAGCGCTTGGCTAAGCGCTCCAATTGCAGCGGGCCGACATCAGGGTTCCATGACTAACAATTTGCCCCCCCCAATGTCGCCCATGCAAACCAGTATGTGCTTTTTTATCTACAGGAAAAAAAAGATGATATTTTGAAGAGCACTGTTCGACTTTCAATGCTAGGCCAACACATTTTTCATAATATCATCTTTTGTGTTCCATATACAGGTTTGGAATGACATGAGGGTGAGTAAATGATGACACAGTTGTCATTTTTAGGTGAACTACCTCCTTAAAACAATGAACAAGCTTGTAATAAGACGGCAGTGCATTACATTCCCGTCAGCACCGATGCAAATCCACTGGAAAACAGATGAGCGCTTGCTCATGTGCGACCTGTTTTCAAAGAAAGCAAAAACATGGTTCCCAAGAGACAAACCAGTCAAAATATCCACCCATTCCCTGACAACCTCACACATACATAACTCGACCGCAAGCATCCCCCTCCACCCCTCCACACACACATAACATTTGGCTCAGCTGCAATGCAACCGGCTGAGGTAATTCAGCCCACCGTCAACCAGAGGATCGCAACAAGCAGCCCCTGTGCCAATGCCACCTGTCAATCAAAAGAACAACCCCAACATGCGCCAGTCATGGAAAAGGGGGTGGGGAATCCCTCGACCAATCTCTAGTAGATCCTTCAAAGCTTACTCTAGCCTCTGGACTCGCTCGTTCTCAAGTTACAGAGATAAATGCCGGTTGAATGATAGGACTCAAGAATGTGCGGCCATGGAAAATTGCACACTGTACAACCAGAGTCTGTTTTCTGCACCTCCACGGCCTCTAGTTCTCGCTAACCAGTCCACCCTTTGCTATGCCACTAGATCACGTTTCTGATGCCTTAGATTTGTTTTCTTAAGGAGGCTGCCTTACAGAAGAAAACGCTTCATTTCCAGGTCAAAACCTATGGTGTGATTATGCACGTGAGACTGGACTGTAGGGATGGCTGGATGGAGGGTTTCAAGGCCACATGTGGATTTAATTGAAGGTCATGCTCAATTTCTTGCATTCAAAGTATGTGAGGACATAAGGCAATAATCAGTTAATGAGGCATGACATGCAGACTTCAGTCTGTTCTACAGTTTCTAGAATTTCCATAAGTCTCTAGAGCACTGACTACTGGTTCCAGTGACTTCTCAGTGGGGATGCACAATGTACACTACCGTTGTGCAGATTTTTAAATAATTTGAAGAAGTTTCTTACACTCACCAAAGCTGCATTTATGTGAGTAAAAACATATTGTGAAATATTATGACCAATTAAAACAACTTTTTTTTTAACATTTTTTAAAATGTCATTTATTCCTGCGAAACCAAAGCTGAATTTTCAACAGCTATTGCTCCAGTATTCAGTGTCTCATGATCCTTCAGAAATGCTGACTTGGTGCCTAAGAAACCATGTTGTGAACAAAGTTTGGAAAACAGCATTAGTATGAAACAGAATTTTTTTGAAACATTACAAATGTATTTAATGTCATTTTTGATAATTTTAATGCCAAATAAAAGCATTAATTAAAAAATAAATCAGTCACTAATGGATATTTCATCATACATGTACATTATAATATCGTGATGCTTAAATTTAATTTTATCATTTAAAAAAATGACTGACTTCACAAAGTTCAATTTGTTAACACTAGCACTATTGTATTGTATTGGGTAATATGAACTAACTACGAATAACTATTTTCTAAGTATTTATTGATCTATTTATTGACCTAATGTTTAAATATACTATTGTTCATTGCCATTTCATGTTCAGTATACATTAGATAAGTTTTTGTACCGCTGGCACCCGAATTCATCCATGTTGAAGCCCAACACTACTACAATGTTAATTAACACAACCTGAAATTTTTAATTTAGGATATCTATAAATCACTTACCCAAATTAACTAAAGCTGAACATGTTATTTCATGTTAGCTACTGCAGTAAAAAACAACTGAACCTTACTGTACAGAGTCAATTTTATTAGTAGCAATATTTTTGCTATTATTGGTGTATCGCAACTTTTCAGCTTCAGTTGTCTTTGACTGAAAACCCATTTTAGTTCTGTTGAATTTCTTCCTCCTCCCTTCCCTGCATGTAGCTCCTTTTCCAGAGAACTTGAAAGAAGCTTGGGTTGATGATATTCCAGAGGAAACATGTGTATGTATAAAAAATTTTTTTTAAAAAGGCCAAACCATTTCCTGGTGTTATGAGAGCAGTACAAAGAAAGACAGGTAGAATTTAGGAACAGCCAAGGCCTCTGGTATATTCCTTAAGGGAGAATCTTGGACGCCATTCACTGCAACACCGGAAGCTATTTGGAAGCACATCAAAACAAGAATTGTTGTATCAATGCCATGGGTGGAAGGGAACAAAGCGGTGCTAAAAAGATACGCTCTTATTCTACTGAAGGAAAAAGGCCAATTTTAGCAGTCAGTGCACCTATTGATCATCAATACAGTCATTTTAAGGTTAAAGACAACTAAATCATGTTCAAGAGAGCTTTCCCACCGGGAGGAAGTCTAAAATGCCCTCAATCTATTCAATTACTCATGTAAGGGTGTATATAGAGATCAGGTTGGACAAGTCTCTCTATGCAGGCTAATACAGTTACACCAATATTTCTCCATGAGAAGAGAGATTTGCAGAGAAAAAAAACTTGAGAGATTAACTCGGACTCAGTGGGGCTGAACTCAACAGTCTGTGTTGAGTTCACTGGTTTGCTCACACCCATCCTACCCATAAGTCTCTTGTACGAAGGCAGTGCATGTCTTTGATACTTGACTATAAGGAATCTGGAGGCGTTGCATTCAGTACAAAAGAAACCTGCAATGCTGGGAGAACAAAAAAGGAGCGAGAACCATGTGCGAGTGCCAAGACTGGGATTTCTCTTCTACATTCTCCTCCCCACATCCTTTTCACTCGCCTTCCCTCCCCCATACCAAACACCACCAAACCACTGAATCAGAAACTTCGCTCCCCCCAATGTTTCCACTTCAGCAGCTAGCTCTCTCAGAGTGGCATTAGCATCTGATCCGAGGTGGCAAAGGAGAAGAAACTCCAATGAAATATTCAACATATCCATATTTGGCGGTTGCTGATGGAGGGATCTGGGGTGGTTAAGTTGGAGAAGTGTTGGGGGTGGTGAGGAGGCCTGACTCCCCTTAAACCCATTACATCAGCTTTTTTCTGCTTCACGGATTTTGAGGCCTGTGCTTTTGTTGAACCAGAAAATGACCTAAATTGACATTCATTTGGTTGCTGGTGATTTAAAATTTTGAAAGAAAAAAAAAAAAATCTCCTCTTCGTCCATGTAATCTTTTGCAACTTGAAATTAAGTTTGTGGAGCCACAGGCATATTAAACTATACAAGACGAGGAAAATGTGAAACAAAGTTCCATTTTGTTAATTAATTCACAAAAGACCACATAGAATGCTATTAACAATAAACAAGAATGCAGTTAATTTAATGTCTTAAATTAAATATAAAATACTAAAAAACTGAAATCAATTGTTTTTAAATCAGTGAATTTAGGGCATCACTACATTTTAATATAGAATGCGAAAAATAGATATTAATTTTGAGATTTGCTAAAGACTACATTTATCAGTGTTACTAAATTATTAGTGTTTTAAAATTAGTAAGTGAAGGTTACTGTCAGATGATGCAAAAGGTCTAAACATAACTATCATGGACATAAAAATCATGGAAATTAGCAATTAAACATAAAAACTAAACATAAAAAATAATGCAACTTAGCAATTAAATATCCAATATTGGCAAATACCAATTCAATAATTTAAAAAATGAATTTGGGTGCAATTTTTTAAAATGTTTTTGAAAATTCTTACACTCACCAAGGCTGCATTTATTTGATCAAAAATACAGTAAAAACAGTGTGAAATATTATTAGTTTAAAATAACTGTTTTTTCGCAATGTATTTTAAAATGTAATTTATTTCTGTGATTGCAGAGCTGAATTTTCAGACTTCAGTCTTTAGTCTCAAATAATTTTTTGATGAATAGAAAGTTAAAAAAAACAGCATATGAAATCTTTAATAACGTTATAAATATTACTGTCACTTTTGATCAATTTAATGCTAATGCTACTATAATATATATATATATATATATACCAACCCCAAAATTTTGAACAGTAAATGTACTATATGACCTATGGTACTGATATTTGCATCCCTAGTTAATATCAAACTGATATGGACAGAAACATAGTTGAAAATAGACTGGGCTCTGTTTAACACATTTTACGTGTTTAAATCCATTCCAAATTCTTTCCCCAAAAAAGCACAGCAGAAAATGTGGAAAAAGTCTGCAGCGAAGGCCTGCTCATGATGTGACCCTTAAAAGCTAATAAAAGCCATATCAAACCCCGGGCAAATGAGACATGAATCAGAACCATTCAAACAAACAAACAAACAAATATCTAAACCACTTCTTCAATATATATATTTCTTAAATACTCTCTATTTTTTATTTTACAGTGAAATTTCAATAGTAATATTTATTGTTGAATATTTTTATTCTGTATTTTTTATTACTTTAATTTACAGTGAAATACAGCAGTGATCTTATTTTGATTATTTTTATTTAGTGATAAAAAAAATAATGCATAATATATTATTTTTATTGTTGTTGTTGTTTTTGTTGTTATTATTATCATTATTATCATCATCTTCATAAAGTCATATTGATATATTTTTTTTTAGCCAAACTGCACAGCCCTACAAACAAGCACATCTAAAAATAAAAATAAATAAATAAATACGTACATACATACAAATAATAATAATACAAATAATTATTGTTATTGTTATTATTATTATTAAGGTCATTGATATATAATCCTTTTTTGACCAAATTATGTAGCCATACAAACAAACAAGCACAGCAATCAATCAATAATTTTGCAAATCAGTGAGAAAAAATTACAATTCGTTTTTTTCCCCCACAAGGACTGAACTGCAAGGGGGTTCTCAAACTTTTGATTTGCTCAAAATTTTCAGTTGCTTCTAGAACGAATACAGAACTTTTGTATTTCTTTTTGACTCGCCTTCCACCATTTGAACAAATCTGCAGCGGCAGCTGGGGGTGTGGGACCAATGACGAGTCAAAGAAAGACACAGACTGATAGAGAGACTATCAGAGAGAGAGCGGGACAGAGAAAACAAATGAGGCCCAGGGATGAGAAACCGACCCAAGGGAAACAGCGAGGGGTAGAACACAAAGACAGTGGTTGCCTGGGAGAGAGGGGCTCGCAGCAGAAACTATGTCCAGGGCGGCCCAAGTGAGGTGAGCCCTTACTGAGCCCCCAGAGGTCACGGAGAACAAAGGAGCAGAGCACTGGAAAAACAGCTGGCCAGAGCAGATCACAAATGAATAAGGAGGAAGGCATGAAAAGAAAGATCAAAAAGGGGGAGGGACGGAGCGAGCCAGGGGGAGAGAAAGTACAAACATAAAAGGAGGAAATGTAAAAATTAAATAAAATAAAAAATAAAAAAGAAGTTATGAAGAAAATGAAACTGCTCTCCTTAAACGTAAAGCAGTGGAACTCCAAACAGATTTTCAAAAATACTTTTAGTTTGGGGAAAAAAAAAAATCTACAAAAAAACTATTATCATTGGCCAGTTTGGGATTTTTGGCATTAACATCAACTAATAAAATTAGCTGATTTCTAATATTTTTGGTGAATTTAGAGTAAATATTGTGTCAAATAAGTATTAACTGCTGAAATTAAATTGTTGGTCAACCAATCTAGAAAAACAAAACGATGGATACAAAATGTATCATGAAGCTCTGAAAGGTCAAAAACACTGGATAAGGTCAAGTGTAGCTTTTAAATCAGTAAATTGAGGATAAGCTGTGAAAACTAGCAATTTATCACCACACGTTATGAAGTGAGTTTGGAGTAAAAATATGTTATTAAATGTGGTATTTTCACATGCTTTCAGATGGAGCAGCATTTACTTCACAGAGCTGTAGTTCACTGAGAAGCTATGCAAACAGCTGTCATTATCGCGAACGATTTATTCGATTTCATAATCGCGCAATAAAATCGTCTGCGATTTTTTTGCGTAACTTGTCAGTGAACCAGGGCTTTGTGTAGTAAATGCTGCTCCATCTGAAAGCACGTGATGATGATTTACTGCTGATTACACAACCGGCTTTACTAACAAAATGAGCATGACAATCGCATTCGATTAATCATGCAGCCCTAAGTCTAACTATATGATAATAATAATTATTATTATTATTACTATTATTGTTAAAAATAAACTAAGAAATATTACTATTTTTCATTGTAGAAATTTTTTTTTTAATTATATATTTTACAGTACAAGTGTAAAATAAAGGTGGCACTTACAAGATGACAGCACTGTGTATGGAGTTGAACGTGAAGCCATGTACAAGAGCTTCACCACATGTGCATCCACTCATATGGGTGAGGTGAGTAAACAAAGCTTACGGGAAGCGCACACCACAATAACAAATGCACTCACACACATACCACAACGAGCACAGCTTAGTTACAAACAGTACAAACACACACACATACACACACACACACACACAATATCATACAGATGTAATGCTGATTTTCACTGCTCAGGAGAAACGATAGACCAGAAATCATTCAGTACAACTATGGCCGGATATGATGTAATTAAAAAAATAAATAAACAAATATCCAAAACACCTGCTACTGCAGTAGGACAAAGTGGTGTTCCATGGTGTTCCCTCAAAAAGTATGAGTTGCTCAGAGTTCGTGGAGATCGATGGAAAGATAACCAAGCAGTCTACAAATGGACCACAGACAAGAAAGGTCAACATGAACCAGAGTAGACACAATTTACAATCCTCGATCAACATGGCTCCTTCAAGAAACAGGCCTATTATTCTTAAGGACCATCGAAGGTCTTCTGGGGTTAGCAGTGGGCTGGTCCACTGAATTCCATCAAACATTTGTACAGCAGCAATGAGAGCAGGCTACACAAACAGTGCTTTGTTCGGATCCAGAATGCTACAGAACCCTCTGCCAAAGGTAAGCCAAGTATGTCTGCTTGGCAAACACAGAGAGCACCGAGAGGTCTGGGGAAGAGAAGCGCTTCAAATGCTCAAGAGTTAAACATCAATCTTCTCAACAATGTTCACATACATACACACACTGAACATAGGAAGGATCAGAGGGGGCCGTTTTCTAAAGGTAGGCTAATGGTCAACTACCTATGAAGGTGATATGGCCGGAAAATGGGTTTTTCAACTTTAAAAGTTAATTTACTCATTGTAATGAGCAACTCATTTTCTGGACTTCAAGGCTGTGCGAGGCAGGTTGAAAGCAATTATGTCCCACTTCATAATGATTCGCTTGAATCGATTTGCAAAGCTTTTGCAAGTCCCTTGACTGTATGGGAGAACTTTAAGAGAAATCAAGTTGAATGTAGTTTCAACATGTCACCACACAGTTTTACACTAAAACAACATTTCCCTTATGAATGTTACAGCATCTATCTATCTATCTATCTATCTATCCGATTTACTGCAGGGAGTGAGTCTGATTCAAATAAGTCAGTCAAAAAGATTCAAAAGGGACACAAAAAGCCTTCCACGGTGGTGGAAAAATATGAGATGGAAGCAAAAATCATATTTCAATGCAAAAGCAGTGCCTTGCCCCTGAGAAACGTTCTATTTGCTCACAAAAGCACTGAAATATGTTTTTCCTCAGACCTTATAATATTTCCATCACAAAATACTTCACTATGCTGAACAACAACAAATATTTTGTGAATTGTTTTTTTCCCCAGATAGATATAAATTAATTTATATCTTTAATTACAAGTAACTGTGCCTTTTTCAAACAGACATAACCAAAAAAACAAAAAAAAAAAGAGGAGGATTCTGTATAATTTGCTAAAGGAGTCAAATAGTCAAATTAATCAGTCAAAAAGATTAATGAAAATTCCTTATCAGTGTGCACTAACATGTAAATTTCGTGCATTGTTGACTGACTGACTCCTTGAAAAGAACCAGTTCAAAAGAGTCATTTGTTCATGAATCAGACATCACGGCTTGCACCGTTCATTGTTGCTTGCAAGAAACATTGGTGCACACTCTAAAAATAATTAATGTCTCCTCACAAAATAATATCTGATGAAACAGCATAGAAACACAAGTAAAAACATTTTTACTTTGTTGAATTTGTGACCATTTCTGAAGCCTTGATTCTATATAACAGTTAACAAAAAGAACTGCTTATGATCTTATGAACCACGGAGCCACTACATCACTACTTTGCCAAGAGGCGACTCTTGATCTATAGCTTTACCACATACGACATCTTACCAAGTCATCCAGAAGAAAGCACAAGCCACTAAATGTCACTGTCACATGAGCACATCTCCAGTGCCATGATAACAAATGCTTCATCCATATTTTATTCATATGAAAGCATGTGAAGCCATTAATAAACCCTGAAGGACAACTCTAAGCTGAAATCAACCATCTGTCTGTCATTTTCACACATTCCTTCTGACATCTCACCATCAACCCCACCCCAGCTTTGATGATGATCATATCTGACAGATGTTTGTATTTAGCCCCCAGGCTGAAGCACTTGCTAGGTGAGCAATGCAGCATAGGAGCTCAACAGACGATACACAAACACAAAACACAACGCTTGCTAGCCATGTTCTACCAATGTACTGTACCTCATAATTTAATTATGCTGTTTAACAAAACAGTAAGAACAGTTCACTGTTTCACTAGCTGTTCTTACTGCATTTTCAAACCATATCATTGTTCAATGAAATTTCAAGCTGGCTAGTTTTTGCACAAGCAAAAATAATGCTGCTCGCTAGCAAAACTAACTAACTGATGAAGCTGGTTGACAAAGTAGTCTTGGTGAATAAGCCAGGTACAAATACACCAAATACATTATACTAGCATATCCAACTAGCAATCTGAAATATAATGCAACAAGTTCTGATAGTCTATCTTAACAATAACTTCCTTCCACACTATGAATTTATGTGAAAAATCAAACATCTCAAAAACTATCTGCGAATAAAACAATGCTTTCATCCTTCAAAGAGGACCCTAATGGTGATGGAAGAAAATAGTGAGATGGGAAAAAAAAATTTAAACACTTTTGCATTCTCTCACAAAAGTATTGCATTTCCCAAACAAACTATGCATTTGCTAACAAAACGCTTGCGTTCTCTTGCAAAAGTATTGCGTTCATCTGAGAAACTTTGCAGTCGCTCGCCAAACTCTCACGTTCTCTCACTAAAGTATTACGTTCCCCTGAGAAACTTTGCATTTGATTCGTAGGGGGAATGTAAATGTTTTGCAAGTGAATGCAAAATATTTTTGTGAAGAAATCCAAAGTTTCTTGAGAGAACACAAAAGTATTGTGAAAAATGTTTCCTTTATCATTATCATGTCCCTTCGTGGCTTTGTACCTCAGTTATCAGGGAACATGCGAAATATAAACAGAAATGTAAATTGCAGCCACTGCGGCTCATTTATTAAATGTAATATTACATGCAGTTTAGATCATGCAGACAAAACACTCAATGAAATCAGACAGTTCTGGGAGGTACTTGCCAATTAAATGAGTGAATTATTTGGTCACATGACTTGAGGCAAAGCCACCTGTTTGTTTATGTGCAAACCGGGAATTTGTTTGGTATCACAATTTTAATTTGTATGGTGTGACTATCACAATTTATGCAAATCCACAATGAATGGAATTTTTATGCAATATCCCAAAACGGTGCATAAAAATGTGGTTGGAAACCAGCAAATGGTACCTTGCAATACTCTAAAACCTTCCACCTTTTGAAGACACCCATAAAAATACTAAGATACTCATTACCTGTAATCACATGACCTACTGTGTTTATTGTCAGTGCAGTTTACCTGATGCTCCACAGCCGTGCAAGAAGTGTGAAAATAAAAACGCAGACAGCTATACACAGAACAGACTACCTATTGTAGTCACCACCATCATCCTGGGTCCCTTACATACACCCATGAGCTCATTTTCCTCCCTGGCCTCACGTCTCTCTAACAGCGTCTGTACAGAAGACTCTGTTCATACTCAACACAAAGAAAGAAGTGAGAAGCAACCATCCTCGGCATCTCAGGCATCCTGATATTCTCTACCGATATCGGCTTAGTGGCCTGTGCGCCCTTCATCTTCCCTTTTACCTACTCTCTGCACATTTTCTCCAGGGATAGATGGTACATTCGACCTGGTCCAGGATTATCTTAGTTAAAACTAAAACTAGCTAAAACTAAAACCTTAAAAATAAAATTCATTAAAAAAAAAAATTTTGGGGGGGGTTATATTAAATAAAATAAACACACACACACAATATATATATATATATATATATATATATAGTTCATCCAAAATAATAACAATAATAATACAATTATTAGAATTATTATATAATAATAAAATTATTATCTAGAACAGATTTGGAGAAATTTAGCATTTCATCACTTGCTCACCAATGGATCCTCTGCAGTGAATGGGGGCCGTCAGAATGAGAGTCCAAACAGCTGATAAAAACAACACAATAATCCTCAAGTAATCCACATGACTCCAGTCCATCAATTAAAATCATGTGAACTGAAAAGCTCTGTGTTTGTAAGAAACAAATCTATCAAGGCGTTTTTACTTTTAAGCCTTTGAAAAAATAGTGCATAATCCATAACAACGCTTCATCCAGTGAAAAAAATCCATTCCCGGTTGTCCTCTCACACCAAAATCCACCAACATATTGTTTTAGAATAGTTTTATACTGTTTACACTTGTAACCTCTGCTTTATACAGTATGTGCATATTTCTCTCCTGATTCAGATGGGTCAACTTTTTCACTGGAGAAAACAATATTATGGATCGAGGACTATTTCAGTCAGAAACAACAATTTGAAGTAGGGCTGCCACTAATGACTATTTTTATTTCGATTAATCTATTGACTAATTTATCGATTAATCGTAACGATTAATTCCCCACAAAAAATCAACAATTTTACTTAAGAATATTTTATTAAACTATATTTTATTAAACCAAATGAAATCCAAATTTCTATGAAATCCTTTTTTTAAAGCAAAAGTAAAGTGCAACATAGAGTGCAAGAAGCAAGTGTCCATCTCATAGTCCAAATCACTGAAATCAAAGTTCAGTATTATAGTGTAAGAATGACAACATATCCGCGTGTTATAGTCTACTAATATTAAAATTATAATCAAAAAACACTTTTTAAAGGAGTATTTACCAGAAATGTTATTTACCAGAATTTATTTAGGAGAAAAAATTTAAAATGTGCAGTATTTCTGAAAAAAAAGACAAAAAAATTATATATTTTTTAAAATAAAATAAATTAATTGGAGATGCTTCCTATAATTATAATTATTTTTTTTTGTGGTAATAAAATAGATGTAAGTGGAACAATAGCCTTTAAAATTACTTAAAATACAT
>NW_015642448.1:2051083-2052257 GCF_001515625.1 Sinocyclocheilus rhinocerous | reverse complement strand
CGCTCCACACATGTAAATGATAACAGTTAATGTGAGCGGAGCCGCTGTGTGACGCACGTACTTAATCTACATGCATGTAAATAATTAAAGCGCATATACTGTATTAGAACTGCATCGCATATAATTATTTAATTAAATCGTAGCATTTGTGAATTCACAATTATGCTTAATTATGTTTTTTAAATGGGTTTAATATATCATGCAGCCTTGGGAAACAGTCTAATAATGTGTTTAATGGATTCTCGTCCGTAAAATGCGCCACTTCTGGTATTTTGCCAGTTAGTCGACGCAAGCAAAATGAAGTCGAGGATTTAAAAAAATCGAATAGTTGAATAAAATCGACGAATCGCGACAGCTCTAATTTGAAGTTAAAACAGTTTTGATGGATTTGTTTACTACAAACATGCAGCTTTTTACTTCACAAGACATTACTTGATGGTCTGGAGTCTTGTCAATTACTTGTGGATTTTGATGGTTTTATCAGCAGTTTGGACTCTCATTCTGACGGCACCCATTCACTGCAGTCCAAGTGATGTAAAGCTAAATTTCTCCAAACCCGTTCTGATAAAGAAACATACTCACCTACATCTTAGATTGGTTTCGTTTGGGAGATTGGATTGATTGTAGTGGATGAAATTAATTGTAAATGTGGGAATCAAAGTACTAGTATTGCAAAAGCATAGATCTGCCATGTCTATGGTCTAAAACGTGCAAATCCGACCTCTTCCAACTCTCTCTCTGGCCATCCAGCTTATCAGAGGCTCATCTCCAGAATGCCAAGAGGGGCACATACCATTCGCTCTGGCCCATCCTGTGAGCTCTCTTGTTGGCAAGAGTGGCCCTCTCAACCGCTTTGATGTGCTGATGGTTCGGTGACTCGCTCTGCAGCTGGTGATAGCATCAGAGCAAGCCTCTCCTGGGTCTGTGTGCCACGCTATGATAACAGGAGAGTTGATAAGAGGAAATACTAGCTGTCATGAGGAACACATTGAGTTGGATGCCAAGCTGCCAAATCAGAGGGACAGCAAAAGATGCAGAGAGAAAAACAGAGATTGAAAGACAATGCAGGGGCGACAAAGCAATGCAAATGAGGAATAAAGATCTATGAAAATGCTTGCCTGACTTGTGTCAACCTGTGTTGCTTCTGCAGTGGGGAACTGCTTTCAGGTTATCT
>NW_015642448.1:2032499-2050928 GCF_001515625.1 Sinocyclocheilus rhinocerous | reverse complement strand
TTTGTTATAGATCTTATTGTGGATTTTTTTTTTTTTAGACCGCCTCACTGATGTACGTCACAATCAGTGTTATTTCAGTATTATTTGTATACTCATAGTTATCATTCATATTTTGAATTAGGTTTAATTTCATATAATTATAATTAATATTATTATTATTTATATTTTCTGTTTTAATTTGAATATAGTTTCATATTTAGTTTTTTTTTTCCACATTACTATTTAGGTTTATTTTATTTTATTTTTAGGGGGAGGGGGGAATTTTAATGTTTTAATTTATTTCAGATAACTGACACGCAACATTTCTAATTTTTATTTACTTTAAGTTTTCCATCTAATAGTATTATTTCATTTAAGCTTTTTTTCAATCAACAAAAATGTTTTAATATTCTGTTACTCTTTCTTCCATTTAATCAAAACTTTAAATATAGCCAGTTTTAGGAAAATATCATGTACATGTTTCACTATGGAGCTCATGGGTACAATGGTAAAAATATTACTGGTTTGTGGGATTTGAACCAGCACCCAGGTACCAACAGCTTTATCTACTACCTCAAACCAGCCAAATATTCCCCCAAGCATTAAAACATCAAGATTAACAAGCTAACATATGGTAAAAAGCCAGCTTCAATGTCGCTCCAGAGAGTTCCTCCCCAACATCCACAGCAGTTCAGCTTTTCAAGCTAAATCTAAAAGGACACAGAAGTAACCTGATTCTGCATTAAAATCATGAATTAAGTAGAAAGATTCACTTTGGTGGTGTAACTGGGTCAGTACAAACTTCTACCCTCTAATAGTCTAAAATATGGATTCATGTTCAGACTTCTGTAACTCGGAGGTCAACGTCTACCATACCAGAGTTAGACAAGAGACGTACTAGACACTAGTGTTAAATATCCCAATGGCAACATTAAAGCAGCAAAATAACCATGCAAATAATAGAAACATGCTTGTGTGTTCATTCTGAACGAGTCGGGCCTTTACACAATCATACTGGGTGAAAACAACTGGCAAGAAAAGCAGCATAAAGATACATAAAGCACAAGGGAAAATACTGTGCAAATGTTTAACAATTATTTAAAGTGGAGACAGATGGACAGACAAATATATGAATGATATAATGGAATAACTGACATACACACACAAAAAAGAAACACTGACTAACGTTTCAAACATATAGAGTGAACATCTGGAGCAACAAGAAGCATGTCACTAATGCTTAAAGTCAATATGAAACAAAAATTGTGTTCATCTTTTCTTCTCATGACTTAACATATCAGAGGAAAGGCTTCTCAAATGAGGAAAAAAAATAGGATGGGACTTGATTTTGTCCATCGGGAATTGATTGGATCGTTGGATTGTAGTTGTTTGCCAATTGCACATCATCAGAGAAGAAATGCTGTTGCGAGAGGAAGTTAATGTTTTTGATTAAAGCTTATTATAAAAAACTAGGGCTGCACGATAAATCGCATGCGAACAAGCTGCGCAAAAAATCGCACGATTATGAACGTGGTGTTGCGCAGCTTGCCTGTGAACAACGGCTCTGTGTAGTTAATGCTGCTCAATGTGAAAGCACGCACGTGATGGAGATTTACCGCTGATTACAGAAGCGGCTTTACTGACCAGATGCGCATTAAATATCGCATGCGATTTATCGTGCAGCCCTATAATAAACACTGCAATATTCCATAAAAGTTTCATGGTGACTTTGAACAACTTCTGAAAATAAAATAAATATAGGCACGAAATGCACGAAATCAAACCTAATCACTCGAATACCAAATCTAATTCCGCCCTACCAAGAGTAAACCCTCTCCAGGTCAATGCTTTGTTTCTGATCTGACTGAATCATCATCTCATATTATTCCACTGAATATTGATGCCTCATGTGTGGTCTGGATCACCAGGATCTTGAGGTCTATCAAGAGAATAAACGTGTACCTAAGATCCTCCCGAAATCCCACCACCCGTATGGAGCCTAGAACAGTAAATAAATAAAACATAGGGGTTCAAATCCTGCCAAAATAAGCTGTAAAGAGTGTTAAATACATACACTCAGACAAGTGCACCAAAGGAAACGGTGAGAGAGGGATTTTTATAACCTTTAGAAACTGTTGTATCAACAAACAGCAGATCTCTAAAGCATTCAGAGTCCTGTAAGCCCCTTTGGGGTGAAACGCTGGCTCCATTCATAGCAGCTACACACTGAATGATTGTGTTTGAAGGTTTCTGAATAACCCTGTTTGACCCACGCACATGTAGCCATCCTAATTCCACCATAATCCATTTTCATGAAATCAACTTAAAACCTCTATTAAAAAGGGTGCTCTACTATGACTCAGTCATTTAAACTTACTAGCACTTTCAAGACCACAGAAATCAAACATGTAATCAGCTAAAAGTCAAAAATCACCATCCAGCAATTGGAACACTAAAGTGTACAATTGTGCGTTCACGAAAACTAATTCATAGCGTTCGTTTGGCCAAGCAAGTCAAGCTAATTCAAAGTGAGGCCCCACAAGAAATGTCCATTTTCACAGCCAGCATCTGATTCCAAAAATATTTTAATTTCTGTGAACAATATCAAATCATATGAAGTTTCAATGCATAAATATTGAAATTCTGACCAATATAATAACCACAAAATGGATGGTTAACACAAAATATTTCTAAATCTACTTTGTCTTAGTACCTGAAAAAAAATATAAACTACAGTACAACATTTTTAAAATTCTAATTTTATTATGAAAAAAGTGCATTCAATTGACCAAAAGTGACAGTAAGACATTTGTTACAAAAAATATATTTTAAATAAATGCTGTATTTTTGCACTTTCTTTTCAAAGAAGCCTGAAAAAAAGCTTTGTCCATTTTTATTTCACAGTGACATTGATAATAATAAAAAAAAAAATTTGAGCACTAAATATATTAGAATGATTTCTGAAGGATCATGTGACACTGGAGAGTGGAGTACTGATGCTGAAAATTCAGCTTTGCCATCACAGGAATAAATTACAATACAATATATAAAATAGAAAACAGTTATTTTTAATTGTAATAATACTTCACAATATAACAGTTTTTACTGTATTTTTGATCAAATAAATGCAGTTTTGCTAAGCAAAGCATATCTTTTGAATGATAGTGTATGTATATATGCAAGTTTACAATATATATACACACACATACTGTATACACACACACACACACACACTTACATAAATATATATACTTATATATATACACTATATATAATATATGTACTATTATAATAATAATAATAATATATACTATATATAAACAAAAATCGATTTAGTGCATATGTTAGAAACTCCTTTTATTAAGATGACGCAAGTTTGCATTTTACACTTACTACTACTAGTGCAGAGAGACCCATTCTTGTGATGGTCTGTTTGTAGTCACAGGAGCTGCTGTCAATAAATTATCTGCAAAATGATCTGGCCCGTCTGTTGGAGCGCCACCGTTTTCCTTGCGCATACTTCAAAGAGCACGCACGCACGTATATGAACACACACACACACACACAATGCTGTTCCTGTATAAACTTTACAAAGCACAGAGTCAACTCCATTCCACCTGTTGTGTACTTTAGGAACGCCCAATGGATTAACCGAATCTGATAAAAACCCCACACTCAAGTTTCTTCAGTCTGTTTGAAACTTTCATCAAATTCCAGCATGTGATCTGTGCTTTGCGTGTGTATGTGTGCAGACAAAATGAGACACAGCGATAGCAAAAACAACACAGGAAGAAAATCAGGTCCTAATCATATTTTGGGTTTATATCATAAAATGAAAACCTCAAATGTCCTGATGCCCAAAATTAGACTTCAAGCATTTATTCTTTACCCGTCTTGTCCAACGAACACCTCCACCTTTATTTGTGCAGGGGTGGATTTCGCTGCAGGCCTGTGATTACATCACAAGCCATTTGTGGTGCAGCTTTATCAGTCAGGCATTGCTCAGCCAGCTCTTTGAAGAGCCCGCTGGGGGCCTTTGATCTGAGCGTGCTCAGTGGCCTCCCAGCCCGGCCGATCCTATCAGCTCAGGCGGCACATTTGTGCTCAACCCAGAACCAGATTCCAAAGCCACCTCTCTCTCTCAGGTCTGACTGGTTATGTGTAATGAGGTAAAAGGAGAGGGAAGGGCCTCTGCGCAGGCAGTAAATCCAGAGAAAACCTCTGCATGCGTGTGAAAAATACATACCACATAAATAGACAAGGTGTTGAAAGTCATCTCAACTTAACTTGGAACTGCCTGTGGGTAGCACAACTAAAACGTTTTTTTTTTTTTTACTTTCCTGGTTTTAATAACATACAACATTAAAGCTACAGACTTGTCTGTTTTAATATGTATGGGAATATAACTAGTATATTAATGACAACTAGAAAAAAATATACTATATATTATAATATTCCATAATATAATAATATTCCAAATATAAAGATATAAATATTTATATTGTCATAATATTTCAAATAATTATTCAAAATAAAGAAAATATTTTTAACAATTTAAATAGAAAAAGAAATGTATTTCAAACAGTTTTAATAACATACAACATTAAAGCTACAGACTTGTCTGTTTTAATATGTATGGGAATATAACTAGTATATTAATGACAACTAGAAAAAAATATACTATATATTATAATATTCCATAATATAATAATATTCCAAATATAAAGATATAAATATTTATATTGTCATAATATTTCAAATAATTATTCAAAATAAAGAAAATATTTTTAACAATTTAAATAGAAAAAGAAATGTATTTCAAACATTATATTATAAATGTTAAATATTTAGAATATCATAATACTTAGAATGAAAAAAGTTTATATTTTTACTAATTTAAAAAAATACAATATTTTTTTTATTTTAAATATTATACTTTTATACTATTAATTTGTGATTTTTTTATATATTTTAAACTAAGAATAATATTAAAATGTTAAATTTTATAAATAAATTAGTAAAAATAAATATAAATATATAATATAAATATTATATAAAATATTCAAAATTTCATATTAAAAATTAAGTTCATTTTTACTCATTTAAAAAATGGAAATAAAAACAATACATATTGTACAATATTATTACATTATAAATATTCTATTTTAATATATTTAAAAGTAAAATGTATTAATTTAAATAATATAGAAAAACAAAGAAATGTAACAATATTTATATTAGAAATATGACAAAGAATATATTGTTTATAAGATATATAAAAAATATTTAAAACTTTAATTTTAAATATTTATAAACAAAACAGGCTAGTCTACCACTATGTGAACCTGAGAAAAGTATATCCAAAGTAAGCAAAGTGGCAAATTTAGGTCTCTCACCTAAAAAAACATTCCTTAGGGGGAATTCTGGACAAGTAGAGATAAATCTCCTTTATACAGTACAGACCAGTTGAGAACATTAAACAAAGAGACAACTCTGCTGCTTGGACCAGACAGCCTAATCTTTCAAAGCTGGGAGCCGCTATACCGAAGGGACGGTGAATATCTCATTAAAAGGGAGCCAAGAGACAGTTGTGAGGCACTGTAGTCTATTTTGGAAGCCACAGAGAATCAACGCCTTGGATGAGAGGTGTGTGTTCATTCATCTATGACAAAATGAACACCTGGTGACCATGGAAAACAACAGGGGAGCAATTATACAGAAGCCATGTGGAGTGAACAAAGGAGAAAACGAAAACGATGATCCATCACAGAGAGAGGAGGACTTTCTTAATATAACAGAGACACAAACAAGTGCCTTCATAAGGTAACTGGGTTACAACACAAAATTTAACTACCAGTTGGGTTTTTCTTTAGATTCTCAACATACAAATATGTTAGTGAATTATTTACAAAACTAAGAAATTAGCATATGATAAGGAAATAAGGATATGATGATGAATGTTAATTTTAAGAACCGTACTGAAAGTGGCAAAAACAAATAAGCGTTTGGTGTAATATTCCTGTGGAAATCTTTCATCTTGTGTAATTCTCTGCTGGGGTGTATTGCAGTATACTTTGAACCCAGTGTTCTTGAACTCAAGAAGAAGGTAGCATAAATGATAAGCAGAGATGTGGTCTTAAAACTCGAGGATTTCATGACTTGGTAAGTATTCGTGAAGCTTGGTTTTTGTTGTAGTTACTTGTTTGTTTGAACAGGATGATAACGCAACATAATAATAGTCTTAAGACTATTGCTTCAACCTGAATCTACCAGCGAGATCAATCAAATAGCAATTAGCAACACATATGGTAATAAGGATGACAACTTTTCTAAATGTGCTACACATCAATAAAAGATAAAACTGTAAGATATAGAGAGTATATAGATATCTACACTCTAAAAAATGCTGGGTTAAATACAACCCAGTGCTGGGTAAAATATGGTCAAAACAACCCAATTGCTGGGTTTGTCCATATTTTACCCAGCACTGGGTTGTAAAACCACGTTCATATTCGCGCGATTTTTTGCGCAGCTCATCAGTGAACAACGGCTCTGTGTAGTTAATGCTGCTCAATGTGAAAGCATGCAGGTGATGGAGATTTACCGCTGATTACAGAACCGGCTTTACTGATAAGATGCGCGTTAAATATCGCATGCGATTAATCGTGCAGCCCTAATAGATATAAATATTTATATACTGTTATATACTGTTGTGCATGAGGCCAATGACATTCCTGCTATCGCCCAATGACTGCCAACTGACTGCAAAACTGGAAACCAGAAAACACAAAAGAAAAGATTTTGGTATCAAATTGTAAATACTGATTAAAAGTATAGGGTCGGTAAATTTTGTTTTTGAATCCAGTTTTAAGTTGCAGGGTTTAAGTCATATTGTGGATTAATGAAGTATGAAATTAAATCTGACCCTCAAAGACATGTTTCGAGATTCTAAGTCTAAAGGTCTCTGCACACAGAGTCCGAAATTTTCGGATGCGTTTTTTCGTATTCGTTATCCTAAAAATTTGTCACGCACAGAAACCTTGCACAATGAGTCAGACGCATATTAATTAATCCGTTGCGAAAAAATTCACAAAACAGCACTAAATGGAGTCTTCAAGCAGTGAGGATGATTTTGTCTTCTCGCTTCTTAAAAAGAGAAAAAGAGAGGAAATATTGGGTCCATCCAATCCTGAGATATAGAGAGAAAGGAGAGTTCCCCCTCCTTATTAAGTAGCAGAGGGATGGATTATCACGGGCCATTCAAAGTTTACTTCAGGATGTCAGTGGCTCCGTTTGATGCTTTGCTAGCGATACTAGAGCCACATATTATTTTGTTGTCCTCTCGCTTCTTAAAAAGAGAAAAAGAGAGGAAATATTGGGTCCATCCAATCCTGAGATATAGAGAGAAAGGAGAGTTCCCCCTCCTTATTAAGTAGCAGAGGGATTATCACGGGCGATTCAAAGTTTACTTCAGGATGTCAGTGGCTCCGTTTGATGCTTTGCTAGCGATACTAGAGCCACATATTAAAAAGAAGACCACCAATTTCTGTGAACTGAGTGTGCAAGGATCCTTACGGTGCTTTGTGCTACGAGACGAAGTGGATGAACTTGACAATCGCCATTCTGGATTTTGGCGTTCGCTTGTACGGTGGCTCTGAACTGTCAAAACACCTCTCAAAATGCTTGCTACGGATGTGAAAAACAGAAAAAAATCGAACCCGATCCGAATTTTTTTATGACGGACGAAAATTTCTGAGGCAGTGTGTAAACGTAATTGACATAACATGAGGTCGTATTTATTTTTTAACGTGCGAAAATTTCGGACTCAGTGTGCAATGGCCTTAAGACTTGACAATAACTTGAACCCTTTTCTGAGACCCCTCGTTTACATAATGGGAGAGCGAGTCCCTAGAGAGCTAAGAGGAAAAGGAAACATATGAGCAAGTACTGAGGAAAGCCTTCAAGTCTACACTAACTGGTTAAGCAGAAGGGCAAAAACAGAAAAAGACAAAAGAAGAAAAGAATGCGAGTACCATACAGAGTCAGAACATGACAGAGTGTCTAACGGCGTGACAGACGGCGAGAAGTACAAGGACACGACAGACAGAGAGACACTGAATGAGGGAAAGACCGAAAACCAGAGATTGAAAGAAACAATGGGTCTGCTTTTTGGACTTCAGCCATTCGTCAGCACATTCCTAAATGACAACAAAGCATGCCTGAGCCTCTGTGTGTGCCCAGAGCATTGTCATATCATAACCCTCTGCCCCCACCGCTGCTTTTGGAGAAGGAGAGTCTAAATTAAGTGAATATAAGCACATCAGCCATACGATTGTGTCAATAATAGCTTATTTATTGGACTCCGAGTGTGTCCTCCAAAAAGCCCCACATTTCAACTCTCGGAACTGAGTTTCTGAAGGCGTAACCATAGCAACTGGAATGATGAGCTGTGATAAGCTAATCAATCTGCGTTGTCAGTCACCATCAGGACGGCACTTGCCTCTCAAGTGAACATCCAGTCTTTGTGAATGAGCTTTGATGGGCAAATCAATAGAGGGTTCAAGGAGAGAGCAGAGCGATCGCTTGTGCCTTTGCAGGAATCAAGAATAGTAAAGTCTCTTCACAGAAAACACAATAAAAAAATCCATACATAGACCTTTCTTTTGTGCGCCGAGAAAACTAGAGCAAGTGGTCTGAATTTTCTATTCTTCCTAAACTATTTGCCCCTTAATAAAACAAACAAAATATCCTTTTTTTTCCTTCAGAGTGAGGCAGACAGTGGTAAAAGAAGAAAGAAGTAGACAAAAACGGATTAATCTTTTCTACTCCGACAGAGGGAGAAAAAAAAACAGCCTCAAATTACTTTGGCAAGGCTATGAAAGGCCGACGGGTTAGTGGTTTGAGTAGATAGGTCTTAAAATACAGCTTGCCACCACAAAACCAATAAATGGAAAAGTAGTCGTGCAGCACTTTTAACCTTTTAAACCCTCGGTTGTTGAATATTGCTACTGTTGCTGTGGACAGGGAGGGGCCAGTGTTTTTGGGTACCCACTGTCTCGTGGAGGGCCGTTCTGGACTCCCATGGTTTCAGTCTGTGGGAAAAGCATGCAGACTCTTTAGGCCAAACCAAGCTCTCATTATGGTCCTAATTTAAGCGCACAACTACAGTGAGCTTTGAGGAAAGACACTGTATCAATCACGCAACAAATCGTGGGCTGACTTTAACACATTTTGTAAGATAAAATGAAAAAATGAAAAAAATAATAATAATAGTCCTAAATTGCAGTTTAAATTCAAATTCTCAACATAGCAAACAAGTAAAGTCTCATCATGGTCTATTAAAGGAATAGTGGTAGTAGTTGTTATTCATTGACAATCTTACCATTTAGCAGGTTTTTACCATTTTTACCATTTAAAGGGATAGTTCACTGAAAAATAAACATTTTAATATTGTTTGCTCACCCTGATGTCACTCCAAACCTGTATGACTTTCTTTCTTCTTCATAAAACACAGTGATATTTAAAAAAAACTTTGCGGTCCAAATCAACATTCGACGACAGTGATTTTCAAAATTTCTGAGTTTTTGTTCCACAGCAGAAAGTCATACAGGTTTGGAACAACATGAATAAACAATGACTGAACTGTCTTTTTTGGTTGAACTATCCCATTAATATCTGTGATCATTGAGTTGAACTCGAGACTCATACCAGTCTGATTCATGAACAAGTCATTTAAACCAGTTTTGTGAATCAATTAACTTGAAAAGAATGATTCCTTCATGAATCGAACATCACTGCTCACGCAAACTTATGAATATGCAAAAGAGTAGGCTACTGAAGCGGATGTGAAGATTTCAGTGATCAGCAACAAATTTCAAATGACTTCAGAAATTTTGGATTATAACACAGACAAGTCGTATGGACCAATTTTATGACATTTTTAAAGTTTCAAAGGCTCAGTTTGCATTTAAATGCATCTACATTAGAAAAGAGTGACCAGAATAGTTCTTCAGAAAATCTACTTATGCGTTACACAGATGGAATAAAGTAATATGGATTGGAAACAGCATGACGATGAATAAATAATCACAGAATTGTCAATTACAGGTGAACCATCTCTTTGAGAAAACCAGAAAAACTCACTGGGGCTGTAATAATAATAATAATAATAATAATAATAAATGTTGTGTTACTGCACGAAAAGTGATGAGTGGATCAGAACCAATCACCCATCTCTCTGTTCTCAGGACCTTAAGGGGAGGAAGTTGACTTTGTGGATTGAAGCCATTACTTTCATATGGTCACTTCCATGGTTCAGTATCATGTCCCTTGGAATCCTAAAAATCGAAATCAAATGTGCCAAGCATTTGAAAGCATTGCAGTACAACAATAAAAAGCAAGACACTACAGAAACCGAAGAGCAAAGACTCACATCCCAACCAAAAACAATCCACACAAAAACAAACACTGAGCAAGAAGCGAGTAATTTTCCAATTCCAATGCATTTCTATTTCACTCCCACTGTTACCAGCCGCGATAGACAGGTGAGAACACGGTTAAAGGAGGAAGCACCATCTTACTTTCCCACATCCAGTTCTTAATGAGAACAGTGTCTAAACCCACCAGACTGAAGCGCTAGTTCTGCTGCAGGAGGTGATAAGGAGAGTCATCCATCAAGGTATTTTAGGTCGGTCATGTGTGGATATGACACTACAGTTCTGCCTGAGAGAATGTGGAGATGGCATCATTCTAATGCCACCATGACAACATGTCATCACCTGCACTGCCAGCGTTCACAGACCATTTCATTTCACTTCTGTTTATATAAGGGACTTTCAGCAGTAACGGTCATGAACTACACACAATCATGCTCTTAGTTATGATGGTAGATGAGAGATAAACCTAAACTAGTCTGATGTCAAGCAGAGAACAGTTGGTTAAAACAACAATTACGATATTATCGCAGACGATATATATCGCACACCCCTAGGTGTGAGTGTCATAATCTTCTTGAAAAATGAAAGACAGGTGCAACTTATGACAATCACAACCGCAACCAGTTATATATTATGACTAATTCAGTGCTTTTTTTTTTTTGTTTAGTTTTAGCACCATAAATAAGGCTCAAGTCAAAATAGCACTCAATATTTCTTTTTTTTATATTTTCTTTTCTTTATCTTCTTTGTCATTTTATACTATTACACCTATGATCAAAATGTTGGGGTCGTTAAGATTTTAATGCATTACAGTAAAACTGTAATACTGTGAAATATTATTACAATTAAAAATAACTGCTTATATGTTTTATAATATATTATAAATGTATTCTTATTATGGCAAAGCTGAATTTTCAGCAACCATTACTCCAGTCTACAGTGTCCCATCAGCATGCACAACATTTTATAAAACATGCACTTATTAAAAATGGAACGGAAAAAAAAAAACACCCTGCTGACATCCTTAGAAGATTTTTAAGTTGTAATTTCTGTTTAACAAAGTAAAAATCAAGGTATTAAAAAAAAAAAAATTCAAGTACCCCTGGGTTGGGAGTCACTACACTAGACTACAAAAACTCAAGAGTATAAAGGACAACACTATCAAAACATTCAGCGGACCTTTATTGTTTGAATGTGCAATGTTGCACGCATGATGATCCGGCCTAAACTATGACACAACCTGCTATCACAAGATATTGCATTTTACAAAAACAATATTTCAGCCAATAAAAAAAAATGTAAATTAGGCATCAGTATATTGGACTTACGATAACCACCGCTGCCAAAATTCATCGCAGTCCAAACATGAAGCGTCATTTCAGGTTAAATACTGTAACCTTTCAGTCTTTGAAAAAAGTAAATCCAAAACACTCCAAGCACTTCAACTTCGATGATAAACGTTTTTAAAAACCAACAGCTAGTTAGTCTCTACTGGAGAAAAGGCCACGGAACTGGCAGTAGGAACGGAACACTATATTCAAAACACAATCAGCAAGACCTTTCCAAGAGAGAAACCACAACTACAGTATGTAAGAATTATTTAAAAAGACACTGATTTTCATGCTATGAGAAGACAAAATTGAGGCAATAGAGGTTCTAGCCAAGGGGAACATTGGTTTTGTGTATTAGCCAAGAAAAGTCACTTTGCTTCCTGCCCCATAAAGGTAGAGTATGTAGCAAATTGAGTTAATTTGTTTGCTTTGGCCCTTATGGCACTCCAGGCTCTCCTTTTCACTCAAGGGAAAACTGACAAGGATGTACCAGGGCTAGTTTTCCAAAAGTGCTTGATATTTCGCTACATCCTACAGTACGAAGCCCTCACTTATTAACTTAATTGGATTCTCAACGCCGAACAACAAAGCTTCTTTATAATGAAACCGTCATTACACCAATCCTAGAGGTTCAAATACAAACCATGACCTAAATGGAAACTGCAAACAGCATCTGTGGTTTGCAGGAAAACGTTTACCATGTTTAAAAGCAATTTGGACAAATAGGCACAAGAAAATGTTTGTACAAGAACGCAGAACAAGAATTACACAACTCTTTTGTCAAACCAATTACTTACTCCGTTCAGAAGTCAAACAAACATTGGAGTCAAATCTCACAAATATGGTTCTTATTCAACCAGCTTCACAACAAAACTCACATCTCAACACCATTCAAAGACATTGCTGACATGGAATAATGACATTGCTGAGAAGAAAATTGTGAAAGACACATCGCAAAGCAGTTCAGAAAATGAGAGAGAACAAACAGTGAAGCAAAAGATCTAAAACATCGTGCACACAATGATTACAACGTATCATGAACATGAGCCCAACAGGAACTCTAACTTGGCCTTTGCGACAAAAGCTAAACTACGTCTGAAACTATGGCAAACCTCAAAGCCTTCTCAACGTCAAGCTGAGGTCCGTCATCTCAGCAGGGTTTAAAGATAGAGCCAAATGGCCCGTGCTAAATGAATGTATGGCCAGTCTAAATATCTAAACCACTAAATCTCTCATTTCACCCCACTACAGGGAAAGCAATCTCCTCTGCCATCACTGAAAAATGATGATAACCACTTGCCATTTTGAAGAATGTGATACTCACTAATCCTATACATGGGAACGTTCTAACATTACTAAGTACACAACTGTAAACACATACTAGCAAATGATGTGGGATGGACACAGCAGACCTGGATGTAAAAAAGCCTGTACTTTTAATTTTTCTACACAAAAACCACAGGGAGGAATGTATAAGAAAAACATAGCAATAGTAGAAGCTTTTGAAAAATGGACTACTGGATGCATACGCAGCTAAAGTATATACTTTTGGGTTATGTTTCACTCAAAATACATTTTTGCATTCATCAAAAAGCATTTATGAGCATTTGCATGCATGCATCAGGCATTCGCTTTGATCTGCATCATTGCATCCCTTTTGCATGCACTTTCACAGTGTTCACATTACAGACACGGTCACCATAACTTCCCACAGTGCACTTCAGCCAACAGTGTTAACTCTAAGCAAGTGTTTAAAGGACAGATTATTCCTCTTGGCATGGCATTCAATAACGTCTCGCTCTTTGATGCCTGTTCTGTTTTTACAAGAGGAGGGGAAGAATTACAAACTTTCAACAAATCATGAAAATGGGCGCTCTTTAGAAGCATTGCAAAACCGTGTGTGTGCAATAAGAAGAATAAATCACACATAGGTGTGATGGTTCATAAACAATTTATCAAATTGCACAA
Source organism: Sinocyclocheilus rhinocerous (assembly GCF_001515625.1). Lineage (NCBI taxonomy): Eukaryota > Metazoa > Chordata > Actinopteri > Cypriniformes > Cyprinidae > Sinocyclocheilus > Sinocyclocheilus rhinocerous. Next base: position 2,037,214 of record NW_015642448.1, on the reverse strand, counting down.
GTCCCTGTGGAAATACTATTTAAGCAGAGTGGGAATGCGGACCACATTATGGAGAAGATTTCTCACAGCCTTCAATGAACTTTAAACAAAGGACACTTATATGACAGGTGTCATGGATATATTTAAACCATACCATTAGAATTATTATTAATATTATTATTTAAGAGTAACCTCAGGTCATCTTGAAGGACTTTTCAAGGCATGCACTGATTTCCACAGGATTCTCACACCTCATTAATGTTTACTTGATACGTTTCACACCACTAGAATAATTATATTTACTATGGAAATTAATCAAAGTTATAGGAGAGTGCTGGATCATTCTGACCTCTCCAGTCATGTGATTACTGGATACATTTTTTATTTATATAGATACATTTTAAAAAGGCACACAAGCATATTTTTTAGACATGATCATAAGCAGAAAATAAAAACATTCAATGTTAAATTTAGCATGACTTTTTAAAAATGTTATGAATTCCCATGACTTTGCCAGGCCTGGAAATCCTGCATTTGTAATTCTTTGACCTTTCCAGATTTTCATTGATTGTGAGAATCCCGTTACTACGAGGCAACACTGACACTTGGCATTGTAACGCTGCAAAAGATCTAGGAAATGCAGTTGTTATTAAAATTGATAACCTTTGACATGTGTCATCTGCGCAACAAAGTTTACGCCGTGTTTGTTTCTGCACGTTCCTAGTCTGTTTCTGCAGCAACAACACCATTCAAGCAAGTTATGCATCAAAGTAACTTTTCTGCAAGTACGTTTGCATGTTTTGCAAGACAAGAGGCCATTTTGCGACCGCAAAGTTCGCTAGGCTTGTACCATCATCCTCACGTAGTGAAGTGCAAACCCACACCCCCTGAAAAGAAAGAGTAAAACAAAGTTGCGGAGAGCCAATGCACCGCACAGAAATGAAGTTGTTAGACACGCGGTTAGAGCGTAAAATCCCCATGCAAGTGCACCGATTGAGACGGAAACGTACTTGCACGATATCGCCCTCTGCGCTGATAGTGGCTCCGGCTCTGGAGAAGCGCCCTTGCAGACCTGTCGTGTAAGTGGTATAATCACCATTTGGGCTCGACTCAAAAAGCACAACTTCCACAAAGGCAGTATCCTTGGCTAGGACGCTTCCCAAGACCCAAAACAACACCAAGACCACCGAATCAGCACAACGACCGAACCCACTCCTCGGTAAAATCATCATCTTGCCGGTTGGATCAGCGCCGATCGGAACATAATTTCCAAGGGTCTTCCGAAAAGTGTTGATTCAGAATCAAATTTGAGAGGCGAGAGCGTCCTTCCACAAATACAAACAACAACAAAAAAGGACAAAACAAACCGCGATGGATGGTACGATGTGAGAATAGCGATAATTAAAAATAAAAGTTTGTCCTTGAAAAGAATGTCGTGGCTTATTTCACCATTGCTGCCCGGACTAACGCGCGCTCGCTTATGCCTCGCTGGCTGCTGCTCGCAGCTCTCTGTACAAAGCGGATCTCCTTTGATCTGGGAACACGTGATTCCTTAATTTTTTTTTCCACAAAGGGTTCACCCCACCCACCGATCTTCCTGACCCTCTCCATTCTGGTGGTTGGGATTTTGATTCAACAAAGTGACTCGGTTCTTTTGAATCAGTTAGTTTAAACGATTCACTCAGTGACTCTTTCTGTAGGTTATCGCTCTGCCGAAGGACGAGTCATTTGAAGAGAAAGGAAAAAATGAAATTGCATCATATGACCCCTTTAAAAGTCAAGTTATCTTTTTATTATTATTATTATTATGCTTTATTTTAATTTGTGTTTTACAAATCTAGAGGGGACTCCAGAAATAGTGGGGAAAATAAGCCTTTTCCCACAATTTACAGCTAAGCAGAAATGAATTTTTCTCCACTTGTCAGCTGCTGGGCATAACTTGTTGTCAATGTCAAGCTATTGAAAAACAAATAAATTAGGAGTTTCAGTAACGTCCTTACGCTATTGTGAGCGGTGTATGGTCATTTTTTACATATTTGTAATTCTTCTTATAAACGTGGAACTTCAGCCAACTATAGGCCTAATATGAGTTGCATCGAAATGAAATGGAAGGATTCGTTCATTTAAAAGACTCGTTCGAAGCAACCGATTCGTGAACGTCCGTTCCACTCCCCTGCTCGGTGACCGTGATTTCACCAAGTACAACATGTTCCTGGATCAACATCCTTGTTGATCCTGGAACAACATTCCAATTAACCAATCAGAATTGAGGGATGACCTTTCAGAAAATATCTGTTTTAGGCTTACGATCAGGGTTAGGTGCTTCTACACCCTTGTAAATGAGCTATCATTTCACACTGATTTTAGGAATAAATTATGGGTAGGTTTAGGTTTAGGGGTAGGGATTGGGTTTAGTCTATATTTTTGGACAGTAATGTTGATCCAGGATCAACAAAAGATGTTGATCCATGAACATGTCTTACTTGGCAAAATCACGGCGACCTCCCCTGCTCCTCTCCGCACTGAATCGTTAAGGAGGAGCGACACTTTTTGGATGATTCATACGCTGAAATGTGCATGTGTAGTAATAATTTTGAAGTTAATAGCAGAGATTGTCATTTCGTTTATATTATAGTCACAGAAAGGTTTTATTACCTTTGCTGGAAGATTGGTGAAAAAAAATCCTTTAGGTGTAGCCTAATTAGCCGACTGTGAGGCAACTTGTTGAACTTTTTGTGAACTAGCTTAATTAACCTTTTGTTAATCTAATTTTTATCTTCTTAAAATTATTTAGCTTTCACTAAAGTGAATTTTACTCGTTTTTATAGGATTTTTGATGCACTTTACACACTTTAAATTTTTTCTGTCAAGTATTCACACCTGTTTTTCTGAGAGAGTGTATTTCAGTAGGCTATATTTTATTATATGTAGACCTAATATTTGCTTTAAATCACGTTTGAAGTCTTCATGATACAACAGAAAGGTTAATCTGTCAAATGGGTTTTGATTAGGTCATATGAACATAAAATATGAAATTACTATTATTTACACTTTAAAGGGGTCAAATGATGCGATTTCAATTTTTCCTTTCTCTTTGGAGTGTTACAAGCTCTTGGTGCATAAAGAAGATCTGTAAAGTTGCAAAGACTAAAGTCTCACACCTCGCTTTTCAGACCGATGAGCTTTGTAAAAATCGACGTTTCAGAAAGGTATGAATAATGTACAGTATGTACAGTATGTGGAAAATAATGTGTTTTTTGAACCTTAAACCACATAAACACATTTCATTACACCAAATACACCAAATACTGTTCTTTTTAGCAACATCCTATGACCCCTTTAAGAACTGGGATCTCTGGGAAACATATGAGACAACAATGTCAGTCTCAACAATAAATGATGTTTAAGGTCTCTTTTTTTCTGTGCAGGACTTTTTGATTAGCAAAATTACCCCTTAAATTAAAACAAGTTAAAGGCTTTCATCTGCCTTTGATTCACATGAGGAACAAGACAAACTCAAAGATTCAGTTATATGGTGCCTCAACACTTCAAAAATAAAAGAACCTTTGAAGTATTCAAAGATTTGACCTTGGACTGACAGCAAAAGTGCACTCATTTGTAATCACTTTAGACTGGATCCATTTCATCTGAGGAAGCTCAAGTTTACATTAAAAATTTGTTTATTTTCCAGAGCATGCCTTGGTTAAGTGCACGTTTGTTGGCAAGATAACCATTTAACAAGGAAAAAAGTTAATAAATTAAATGCTGGAATTTGTTTTTGCAAATAATGTAGATGTACTCATGGATAAGCCTCTTTGTTGTTAAATAACCTGGGTAAACTTGAGGTGTCATATCTTTTACACGGCCTGTGGTAAGTAGTAAAAAGTTGCATTTTATGCCTGGACAGGCATAAAAATAAAGACCCAAAGACATTATATTAGTGTGCAGCGGGGTTATTGGTTCACTAAAACTAAAACCATAAAACATTTTTTGTTACTTGAAATCAAAATAAACGGTAACTGTTTATAACATTAGTTAACATGAACTAACAATGAAAAACACTTCTAAAGCATTTATTAATCTTAGTTAATGTTAATTTAAACATTTACTATATGCATTGTAAAAGTCAAAAGTTGTGTCTTTTAATATTATTTAATGGACCTGAGCTAACACAAACAAACAAAAACAAAAAAAACAGTTGTCTTTTTAGTAACTTATCAAAGATTAATAAATACAGTAACAAATGTCTTGCTCATTGTTAATGTTAATTCATTAACTAATGTTAACTAATGGGACCATATGTGTAAAGTCTTGCCAAATAAACTGAAATAAAACAAAACAAAATATTAAAAAAACGTAAAACTTATTTTATTTCAGCTTGTTGCCAAAGCAACATTTCTCATTTTCATTTAGTTCATCTTGATGTATAAAACTGAAATCAAAATTTATGAAAACTACACAGACATATAAAAAACGAATGACAAAAATGCACAACAAAATTACTAAAACTTTAACTAAAATTAAAGTGGAAACAAAACATAAAAATAGTAAATGCTATAGTATCTCAATGATACTAAAAGAACCCTGGTGTGAATACGTTAATATTTTTATTTGTCTTACACTGAAAAAATGGTGTTTAACAATTTTGCTTTTTTTTTTTGTCAGTTCGCTTACAAGACTGATAAATGATGTATATGTATTCTACATCTGATCTTTTGATTTTTGTGTTGTACGGT
>NW_015642448.1:1981982-2029793 GCF_001515625.1 Sinocyclocheilus rhinocerous | reverse complement strand
TCTTTAAAATATAGTTAGAAATAATTAAAAATCTCAAAAAATTTATTATATAAATTATATATATATATATATATATATATATCATTTACACTGTAAATGATGAAATGGTTTATGATTATTTAACTTTTTTATTTAAGCATGCATTAATTCCAATTTTGTACTATGGATTTTCATTGTCAAACAATCTATACATCAAATGCATTTGAAAGGTAGCAAGCATAAAAAAATGATTCAGACAGGGCAAACGCTTCCATAACAAAAATCTGTTAGTTATAATAAAAACCAAAAACCGCTGACACATACAAGTACCTAAGCTTCAGTCCTCCTCGAATGTTAGAGGTTACGAATTTCAAAAAACATTTGACCTAGAAGGAAACTGAAATGCTGTTCAGAAACAATTACAAATGGAGAAATGCTGTAATTGTTTATGATTCATATGGTGTAGATGCACCATATGATGCACAAACAATTACAGCATTTCTCCATTCGCAATTGTTTTGTTTTGTGTGTGCATGAAAAAGAAACGGAGAAGATTAAAGTGCGAACAGACTTCAGTTAATTCAGTTCAACATGCCCTCTGGTGGTGCGTTTGCAAAACATAATGTTTTATTCTACTGGCCCATCACCTGTGGCTCTGAAAACTAATGCCATCTGTGAGTGAGGTTTTGCTATACACTCTCTTGTGTGTGTGTGTGTGTGTGTGTGCGCATGCTTTTTCTGTATTCAACTTTTTCTGTATTTCCCTTCATATAGGTGCACTCCTTGAGAGTTTGTGTGAATTTCATAAAATAATTTCAGCACCTTTTAACAAGGCTTATTAGATTTTGTCTTTTATGAATTAAACTAAGCATACTTTTGTGGTGCGAATCAAAACATTGACATCCTCTCACACATACAATATCGTCCGGCTGGAACATCCTCTTAGAGTCGGTGGGAGAAAACATTTCCATCTGTGGGTGTCCAGGGGCCTCTTAATTGCTTTATGTAATAATACACTCCAGTGTTGTGAGTTACAGACGCAAAAGTAGGGCCTCCTCATCATCTCTTTTCTTCATTAGAGGATAACGTCAGCAGGGCCCCATCAAAGACACGATTCACCGTGGGGACATCTGATTTACGAGCACGGTTCCCAGAGCATTGTGAAGATCGCACACATGCAAAATGGCTTCTCTGGTATTTATAGTAACCCAACTGGCATTGTGCTGGAGAGAAGGATGAGAACATGTTGGAAGAGAGAGAGAGAGAGAGAGTGTGTGTGTGTGTGCTGAAAATCACTTAGCTTTGATCTCTGGCTCTTCCTCTCAGATAAAACTCTCACAGGACTAGAGCTTTGAACAGAAGTCACACAGTTCTTCAGTAATACCGCACCACACAATTATGTTTAAATATGTCATAATGAATATATAAATGCTGTGTTTATTATCTGATCTATTGTATATATTTTATCTAGTATGACTACTTTGTCCAAGTTTCAACAAAACATGAATAACAGTAATCCAATGTGTAATTTCAATCCAATTTTAGTATCTTTGAGATACTATTTCTAGTCATTTTATTTTATTATTATTTTTTTTTTTTACATTTTCCACTTTCATTTTAATTTTAGTTACAGGTTTAGTAATTGTGGTGTGTTTTTGTCAGTTTTAATAATTTTTTTTATGGTTTTAATTTGAGTTTTAGTTAACTGTAATAACCGTGCAAAAAATCCATAAAAATAGGGAACAATGTATTGTAATAAAATGAAGGAATTTTCCATATTTATTTTTTGTAGGTATTTTACCTGTATTTTGAATTTTTGCACTTTATTGCGTTTAACAGAAATGTCCATAAAATTAATGGATAATGTCTTGGCAGAAAATTACCAGTAATTTAGTCATTTAATTCAGGAAGAAAAAAAAAACAGTAATAAAGTTCTTTTTCTCGGTGGTTGTACACTTTCTATAGGTTATTTCAGGGGGGTTATTGTTTCTCAAACTAATTTTGATGAAAAAAAGAATCAATTGAATGACAAAAAATATAAATAAATTACTATTATTATTAATCTTTTATTTTTATAATTATTTATTAAATATTTTTAATTAAATTGCATTAACTTCAGCTAAATGTTTAATTTTCCTTCCCACATTCAGATGTATTATGTACAAGTATATGACTCCGTAATACTGCACCACACAATTATGTTTTAAATACAGTGGTTATAGAAAAGAATCACCCCTCTTTAAAATAATCACATTTTGCTGCTTTGCAGCCTGAAATTAAGAAGGACACAGTTTTTGTTTTATCCAGCTGTTATTTACTCAGTGCAACAAAATGTAATTATTTTAAAGGGGGGTGATTCTTTTCTATACACACTGTGTGTCATACAGAAAGTGTATAAATGCTGTTTATTATAATAAATAAATAAAAAATACAAATAAATGAATTTATTACCTATAACACCCAACAGTAGCGGCAAGTTTTGCATAGACAAACACATTCACATTTTCTTCAGAATATGTAAAAATCTAGTTACAAACAAGATTATGCATCACTGTATAAAATTTTAAAAGAGTTAGAGAAAGTCTATTTTACGGTATAGTGAAGACACTAAAGAAATAGAGCTTGCTATGAAGATGGATTTTCCTATAAGGGAAGGATGCTTTGAAATGTAGATTGCTCAAAGTTACAGTAAAGGATCTCAAGTCACTCACAGATTTGATCTACACGCTCGGGGGAGAACTACAAACCCAGAGAGAAACGGAGAGAAGAAAGAGTTTGTGTGGATCAAAGAGAGAGAGTTTGTGATCTTGTAAATTCTTACAGTGACCAACATGCTTTCATGTCAGATGATCAGCATCAGCGTGAAAGTGCAAGTGCAGGAGAACTTTGAAGCAGAGAAGAAAGGAGAAAAAGAGAGAATGAGCTCTTCTTCAAACTCATTTTTCACCATATACACTTATTCATTTAGCCGTTGCTTCAATCTGAAGTTATTTACAAGGGAAGAAAGCTACAAATATTGTATTATTATAAAGGGGCCAACAACATTATGAAATGGATAAAGCTTAAATAATATCATCAGAAAGTTGATGCAGTAGATAGATAGATAGATAGATAGATAGATATTTTTTTTATGCTTACTACTTTTCAAATGCATTTGATGTATAGATTGTTTGACATTGAAAATCCATAATGCAAAATTATGGTTTGTACCATATTTTGTACATGTATACTAAGCTTTGGCAATATTGTATCATTTACAGTCATGCCAATAAAGCAATTTTGAATCGAATTGATAGATAGAGAGATTATTTGTGTTGTTTTTTGATCATTTATATTTCAGTGACACTACAATTTTTGTTTCCCAAAATATCTTCTGTTGTCTTTCACAGAACACAGTCTTTCAGTAAATGATGACAGATTTTCACTTTTGTGTGAACTATCCCTTTAAAAGTGTTGCCAACTGTTCAGATAACACATTACATATTCTATCTCTGAGAGAGAGAGAGAGAGAGAGAGAGAGAGAGAGAGAGAGATCAGTGAAAAGAAACTGGCTGCTCTGTGTTTTTAGAGACAACATAGATTAAACCACATTAGCAGCATGTCAGGAAATGACTTCAGACCATATGGCTGACATGATTATGGTTCCTGCTTCTTTTAATTTATTCTTCCTCGTCTCTCACCTACACATAAACCGCCACCTTCATCTTCTCTATTCCTTTTTAACATAGCAAATGGAAACTAAGCTCGTTACCACATGATGTCTTGGCAAGTTCATCCATGAATTGCTCATATTTTAATTTGAACCTCATTGTTTTAACAACCTTGACCAGCATCTCCAGAGAACAACACACAATAAAATGCCGCACTCGTCTCTTTGAAGCCTCTCCGCATGCTTTGTCATCATTATGACCTTTTTTTGGACCCTTGTTGTAGGCCACAAAATAAAATATTTACGTTCAAAGGTTGTATATGTCTCTCTTTTTATTTATTTTTTTACTTCACATTGCGTTTGGACAAGTTACTAATCATGTATGTCTAGCCCTGAGATTATATTTGATAAAAAATAAATAAATAAAATCATTTGTTTATGCTGATATTACATATGTACCGAAAAGTTAAGTTAATTTAAATATGCAGTATTATATATATATATATATATTAAATGACTGTATTCATTTTTTTTTCACCAAAAGTAGGAAGGTAGGTATACTACTTATATTACATTTCTTAGGTCACAAAACTTTTTCTCACAAATAGGTGTGCGCTTCTTCTATTCTCCACCAGATGACAGCAAATACGTTGCCTTTCTCGTCTAGTCATCTATTTAGAAAATCTCACGCAGAGTCTTGAGACTCATGTTTAGAAATTGTATTATCACTGTTTCTCCATATCCATAATGATGAACCATTATCATCCGATATGTTTATTATTATTTATTGTTATCGCATTGTTTGATTGTTCGGACTGCTCAATTAAAAGTGCAACGTAATGAGGTCACGTGTCAATAATTTTGCATTGAAACGTTTAGTGTTGCATTTACACACTATTCTCTTAGGAAACCTATAGGTAGCATCTAGTAAATAGTGCACAGTATGCAGTAAGCAGTACACAAGTATTCTATTTCAAACATAGCTTTAGGAAACCAGCAACAATAATAATTACTGGGGAGTATAGGCCTACATTATATATAATTATCATGTCTATAATTGATAGAAACAGACAAACCCATCTTAAACCATTAATCTTACAGCTGGAGCTAAACTGGCACAAACTAAAACAAATGAAATGGCAAAAATGTGTGACACACTAAAACTTGAGTATCAATAATAAAAAGTTGGTTTTGAAACAACATAGGGATAATAAAAAATTTAATTAATGACATTACTATGGAAGGCTGTTTCCCCCATATAAGAAAAAAAAATGTTTTGGTTAATCATAATTATGACAAAAAGTCAAAAAACAACATTAAAAGTCATAATCTACAAATCATGATTATGGGTTAAAAAAGTTGAAATTATGACATAAGTCATCATTTATGAGATAAAAAAGTAAGCAGTACACAAGTATTCTATTTCAAACATAGCTTTAGGAAACCAGCAACAATAATAATTACTGGGGAGTATAGGCCTACATTATATATAATTATCATGTCTATAATTGATAGAAACAGACAAACCCATCTTAAACCATTAATCTTACAGCTGGAGCTAAACTGGCACAAACTAAAACAAATGAAATGGCAAAAATGTGTGACACACTAAAACTTGAGTATCAATAATAAAAAGTTGGTTTTGAAACAACATAGGGATAATAAAAAATTTAATTAATGACATTACTATGGAAGGCTGTTTCCCCCATATAAGAAAAAAAAATGTTTTGGTTAATCATAATTATGACAAAAAGTCAAAAAGTCAAAAAACAACATTAAAAGTCGTAATCTACAAATCATGATTATGGGTTAAAAAAGTTGAAATTATGACATAAGTCATCATTTATGAGATAAAAAAGTAAATTATGACATAAAAAGTCCTAATTACAACAAAAATGTCAACTTTTTAGGTCATAATATGATATTTATAAGTAAACTTTTTATGTCATAATTGTATTTTTTCTTTGGGGGAACTTGAAATACTGACATAAAAAGTCATACTTATGACAAAAAAATGTTGAATGTTTTATGTTTTATGTCAACATTATAGTTTTATCTTTTTATGTCATTATTTTATCTTTTAATCCCATAATAATGATTTGATTAAAAAATGGTTTGTTTTCTTATATGGGATAAATGGGCTTCCATACAGGAAAGACATGTACATAATGTATGAGTTTTTTTTTTCTCCCATTTTGGGTGATCTATTCCTTTAAGATGTTTTCCAGGCTAATATTCTTATCACATGTGCTGAGTTCAGAACCGCGTACTAGCATAGTACTTGTACTGTTTCTGCCATTAAAAAGATTGCTAAAAACAGTAAGAGTAGTATACTAGCATACGATTATGAATTAAGCAATGGTCTTCAAATGTGACAATTACAAGTTCAGGTGGGGATACTGTTGCCTCTGGGTCTGTGATCTGTTATTTTCCACCAGGAGGTGCTTCAGAGAAAATACACCCTTAACCTGTTGACTGTGAAGCTTCAGTGAATCAGAGTGAACAAACACTTCAGTGTCTGCAAAAGCAACACCAGTTAATGAACAGAAGATCACAAACACGAGGCAGTTAAGTGCATGACAGAAACCAGGCTAAACGCACAAATGACCCTCAAAAGAAATGCATATTCAAAGTACAGACGTAGAACATAACCATGGTGACATTCACTGTGTGCGTAGCCAATTCAGAATTTTCCATTCAATTTGGATGATGCATTACAGCCGGAAGCGAATTAGTTACCAAATGTTAGCTTATCTCTCAGTTTCTTAGTTAATTGTACATTATTTGGGAGATGTGGACACACATCCCTGTACATTCACATCCCCCTCTCAGCAAAAGACTCTTGCAAGGCCTGTGGGTGAAAGTGAGAGTTGTTGTTTGGGGTCATGTAGCTGTTGTTGTTGTTGTTTTTACAGGCAGATGGAGTGGAGGGGAGAGTCAAGGGGGGGACGCAACGGCTTAACAACAAAGACCCCGCACTGTCAGCTATTCCACAAACAAAGCGCAGCTTATCCTGCTAACAACAGTCTGCCAGAGACACCACAACAATTACACCACACTCACAATAAGCAAGATCCCACTAATGAAATTTAGGACAATTTACACAACAAATTGTTTTGGATCAAGGCACACCTTCATTCATGACAATAATAATAAATTATTTGTTCTTGAAGCCTATGTAATCCATGTACCACAAAAATTGTTTACTTTCTATCTGTGAGTACATTTTTATTTCTTTTCATTCATACATTGATTTTGTGGATTTAGTCAATGTTAACTTGGAGGTCATTGATATGCTAGTGTAGATATATTACTCCTAAAAAAAGATACTTTGAATAATATTGATAACCAAATGGTTTCAGGTCTCACTGACTTCCATAGTATGGAGGGAAAAAAATTCAAAATAAAAATAAATAAATACCATGGAAGCCAAAGGGACCTGAAACATTCAACATTCTTCAAAATATCTTCTATTGTGTTCAGCAGCCGAAATAATGCATGCAGGTTTGGAACAACATGAGGGTAAATTATGACAGATTTTTTATTTTTGGGTAGGCCTTTGCAGTAGCAGACAATATGCTATGCAGTTTGCTTGTAATATTTTGTCCTCGTAATAATATTTTTTTATTAGTGAATTTGCAAGTTAAATAATAATATAGATTTTAAAGCTATTGCTTTACAACTGTTTTTGACAAAGCTGAATAGATTTGAAGAAATTTTCCATATTTGGTTTTTACAGGTGTTTTACCTGTATTTTGAATTTTACACTGCATTCCGTTATGTTTTAGAGTTGATGGAAATGTCTAATGGATAATGTCCCGGTAATGAGCTGCCGATACTTTTTCTGTTATTTTACAGATTTATTTCTTATTTATTTCTTTATTTCTTATTTCAAACACAGTTAACCGCTCTTCAAAAAAAGTGCTCTTCTAAGAGATTAATCTATTTCCAGTATTTAAAACACATGCAAATGCTGATAATCTCATGTTCAGATAAAACATAAAAAAGACATCCACTATCCCAGACCGTTTAATCAGAGATAATTTCCATGGATGTGTCACCTTTGAGGTTTTGCAACTGGTTACACAATTGTTGCTTCAATGAGACATGAAATGTGCAAGAGTACAAGGATGTGCTATGATACACACTACTGTTCACTACTTTTTTTTTTTTTTTTAAGAAATTAATACTTCTATTCAGCAAAGATGCATTAAATTAATTTAAAAAGTGACCACAAAGACATATATAATATTACAGAAGCTTTCTATTTCACATAAATGCTGTTCTTTTGAACTTTCTAATTATCAAAGAAAAATATCCTGAAAAATGCATTATGGTTTCCAAAAAAAAAAAAAAAAAGTAAAGCAGTACAACTGTTTTCAGCATTGATAATAATAAGAAATGCTGATTTCTGAAGGATCATGTGACACTGAAGTAATGACTGCTGACAATTCAGCTTTGCATCACAGGAATAAATTACATTTTAAAACACATAAAATGTTATTTTAAAGTGTAATAATATTTTACAATATTATTATTTTTACTGTATTTTGACCATCCCCAAACTTTTGAACAGTAGGGCAAATATAAGACCTTAAATAAGGTGTCTAAACAGCAAAGTCTCAAACTTTAAAGGGACAAATACTCAAGAAATCTTTATAAAGGTCATTAATTCAGGTTTGCCAGTACTCTCTGCCTGAAATGGGTGGGAAAGCAGCAGGCGGTTTGCATACATACGAGAGTGTGATCTGGGATTGGGCAAACATCGTACAAACCTTGGGAGTAAACCAGCTGTGTGTGTGTGTGTGTGTGTGTGTGTGTGTGTGTGAACGGGTGTGACCCTTCCACGCCCCATTATCCCTACAACACACACAACAATAGGTAAAATGCCACAGACGTTCCCACCCTCGCTGGAGTGTCACTGTGGATTCTGCAAAAGTCAACAAGTGATAATGTGAGACAACATCAGCCAAAAACACTTTAAATCATGCACTTGCACTATTATCTTCATCGTCCCAATCTGACCTTTTATCCGGACTTGATTCAGTACATGCTACACACTGATGTACTAATGAAACACTGCATAATTCAGCATTCAGAAACACTCTGAAACAATTTGTATCTCAAAAACAATTCAGAAATGCATAAATCTCATTTAATTTTGAATTAGTTTACTATTTGTTCCATAAAAGCTTAAAAATAAATAAAGCAATCTCTGTCATGCTGTAATGTGATCCATTGTTCTAGTGCTGAATAGCTCTATTTATTCATTATTGTAAACAAGTGCATGGCACAGAGTAGTGTTATTTCAGTATCAATGATGTACTGTTATCGTTTTTTGTTAATATTTTGAATTAGATTTTATTTTTATATTTTGTTTAAAAACTTATTTTATTATAAATTTTAGTAATTTTGTTGTTTTGTCATTTTTATTTTTTATTTTTTTATTTTTTTTAAATATGCCCATGTCGTTTTTATAAAATTCTAGTTTTAGTTTATTTTATTACTTTTTTTAGTACTTCAGCTTAAACTAAACTGAAATGAGAAATGTTTTATTGGCAACTAGCTAAAATAAAATAATTTGTATTTTTAATATTTTATTTCAGTTCATGTTTACTTCAAGTAATAAAACTGCATTTTTAGGATTTTAGTTTTAGTCAACGATCATAACCTTGAGAGGCTGTCCAGTTCAATTTCATAAGCATTGCTTTGAAAGACTTTTACATTTACTGAAAAATATGGAAAGTAAGATCTGAAAAGTACTGTGATAATTTGTGACAATTCGTAGTTATTTTACATTTTGGTTATAACTATTCATATGAATATGTATGAATCTCATTTGTGTGTTTTCACACATGCTCCACTTATGGTTTGGTTTAGGAATGGAGCGTCATGCTTACTTTTCCTATACAAATCACATTGTACAGATACAAATTTGTGAGTTACATTTTCTCATGAGATCTGGTTGGAGTCTGAGTACTGTTGTATTTTTAGACTTTCAACTGCAGCCAAGTGCACAAGTGCCTCTCTGAATAAATTGTAATGCTAATTAATGCAAATTATGTTAGCACCACTGACTCTACATTGCACTTTTTAATGGCCAGTTTAACCCCCAATATATTTTAACAGTCAGTTTGACCTATAATGTATTGGCAAACTTTGTAGCAGAATGTCACAACAACTTTGTCAAGAGTCACTTATAACGGGAATTGCTGCTAAGTTTCATCATCCTCTAGTCAGTTTGCCAACTCACATATTTTTTTTTCTTCATTCAAAAACATGCTCTGTTCAAACATAGTTCCTGTTTCACAGGAAGTAGACCAAAACTAATACTAATGCATTAGCTCAGTGAGAGAGAAAACCAGGTGCTCTTCAGGGACTCCCCGTTAGATTTTTCAGTAGAAATGCACAGAGTGATGACTTAATGTGACAGTTTTGTTCTCTTGTTTTATATGTGATATTGTTGAAGAAACAAGAAAGATGTCCCTGCAAAAGAGCAGCTAAAGGAACAGAAAAATGTTTCTCTCACATACAGTATTGCATAGCTGAATCCCAAACAAGCTTAGTTTAGAAAAAGTACAGTGATCAAAGTTCTGTCCTATCAGTATTAGTGTCCTTGAGCGGGGCACTTAACCACAGTTTGTTCTAGTGGGGACTGTCCCTCTTATTAGTGTACTATAAGCAGCTTAAGGGTGGCAACATCTGCTAAATAACAAGTAACTCAACTCAAAAGCTGAGGTTTCAGTTCCCTTTCACAGACCACTGCTCTACAAACAGAGATTACAGGCATGTTACATCATAAATTAAATACTATAACACCAGACAGGGGACACACCTAAAAGGTGGGGAAAGGAATGGGAATTCAAAATGTATTTGGACGCTTTTGGACACTTAAGTCACACTTAAAAATGTCAAACCGAGTGGCGTCTGCTAACTTCTCTTACTAGCGGCCTACTGTATACCCTCCATGTTCCAGCGCGACATGTAAATTCTACATCTAAGTTTACAATGTTGATTCAACGGCTAGTTCTGTGTAAAGCAAACTGCCGCTGTTTGCTCTCCACACAAGCCACATAGAAGTTGAGGTGACAGACTTTTCATTCAACGGGCTGCAACTCACAGCTACACCTTTTAATACACAATTCCTGCACTGTCACAGGATGCTTACAGAGGACCACCTATAGATCATACAATATTTAGTCCTTTTCCAAATTTATTTCAAAATTCCTAATAATCTGTTGTTTAAAAAAAAACATTCAATCGACATAAACAGATGGATAAATTCAAAACATCTTCTGAAAGTTTCTGAAATCTTTACTACGAGGGTTCCCATTATCAGAATCACATGTAGATTTTATGTAAAAGTATTTTCCAAACATAGACTTCAAGCAAATTTATGCTGTCCAAACAGCGAAACACACTTTGCCTACTCTTTCACTCTCAGGAGGGATGTTTAGAACATGAAAGTCCCCTCAGAAGTTTCTCCTTTGTTCAGCTGTTCCTTTGACTATAGACAGACCTTCATCTTCACTCAAGTTTGCTAATGAGCCGGTTACAAATGCAGCCAATGTGACCTGCTTCAAATGGTATAGTGATCAAAATGCACAGGCATTTGAATGGGATTTTAACCACTTGATCTTGTTTCCTAATGAACTAAGAGGATTTTAAAAGAGATTTTCTGATGCAATCACACACAATATTACAATAATATACAATAAAATAAGCTGCAGCATTGAACTGCAGCTTCTGAAACAAGGTTCAATGGGTCCCTGACTATTTGACGTCATTTCCCAATGAACTGAAAGGGTTAAAATGCAATCCTATTCAAAAGGCAAATGTGATCAATAGGCTATTGCCACAGGCTGATATGCTTTAACAAACATTAACATTTAAAACAGTGCATTTCATCAATTGAATTAGCTTTTTAGTGTCAATAAGCAAAATACATTTACAAAGTGTAGATGGGAAAAATAAAAATGAAAGACATGAGATTAAATACATAACATAAATATTGTATTAATAAGGTAAGATAAGGTAATAAATTAATAAGGTCACACTCTTTTGTGACTCTTGAAGTCACTTGAAGAATTTCTGAAAAGATTTCCATATCAATAATGTCATAAGTATGAAGGATCACGGAGGAACCATGAAATTTACATCAGCTATTTTAACCCAAGGAAGGACTGACGTCCAAAACGTCAGTGGTCCCAGCAGCCAATCGCAGCGCACCACGACTGTAGAAAAAGAACGCGAGCGTTGCCACTTCTTCAATTTTCAGACGTCGAAGGGGAAAGATAATAATACGGGGAACTAAGACAAATTTTCAGACGTTTTCCCACCCCTAAGCAATACAGAAAGGGGTCTTTACACAGATCCTAATCCAGAAAACCATACATCATGGTCGTAGTTACAGCAGGGACCGGAGGACCTCATAAAGTCCTCCTGATATCGGGGAAACCGAGCGCTTCGTCCGGCGCGACACAGGGCGGATACTGCCGGTCCATATCTGTCATGATACCGAACCACCCCTCTTCAGACTCCGATTCCACCATCTCTGGACCACCACTGCGCAAAAGGCAGAGACTCACACATCTGAGCCCAGAGGAAAAAGCACTTCGAAGGTGAGACGAGTTGAGATTTCATTTCATCAGACTTTTAATCCGTTCGGTTGGTTTGAAACCGGTTTAAACCGAAATATTTCACCAGGGGAGCAATATTTAGTTTTAGACATTTCATGTGTAACTGTTACACGTTATAGTATTTAAATGTCAGCAAATGATAAAAATGAACCAATTTGACCCTTGCATACGGAAGAATTTGAATCTCAGCCAAGATAAGTGGGTTTTGCCGGTCAGTCCCTCCCCCTCTGAATCAATATATCCACATCTTGCCTGCGTGGCAGGAATTTGACTGCGCATGCGCCACTTCCTCAAACCTGTCTGACCTGCCAAAATTAGTTTGCTTCATAATATATATATATATATATATATATAAGAATAAGAATGCTTCATAATATATATATATATATATATATAAGAAAGAAATAATTTTATAAACACACCAAAAGAAAAAAGTTTCCCACTCTATCATGTCCCAGATAAATCCTATATTTGTTGTTTAGCCAAAACATGTCTGTTTAATAGCTATGATTAAATTTTTTTTTTTAGGAAATTGAAGAACAGAGTTGCTGCACAGACAGCAAGAGACAGAAAAAAGGCCAAAATGGGGGACTTGGAGCAGCAAGTCTTGGAGTTGGAGCTCGAGGTACTTTGACTCTTATCATGGATTTTTTTCTTCTTCTTTGTTTAGAGGAATGGTTTAATTTTGACATGTTTTCCACAGAATCAGAAACTTCACGTTGAGAACAGGCTGTTGAGAGCGAAGACGAGCGATCTGCTCAGTGAGAATGAGGAACTAAGACAGAGACTGGGGTTGGATACCTTGGAAGAGAAAGAAAATGTAAAAAGACTTGGTTGCACTGTCAACAAAACCCATGCTAATGTTAGCCAAACAGGCAGTTAAAAGAGCTGCAAAGTGTTGCTTTTCTTCCCCGTCCCACTAATGCCTCTCATTCTCTTTTAGGTTCAGGTACTGGAGTCCGCAGTGAGCGATTTGGGTTTGGTGACCGGGTCTTCTGAGTCCGCAGCACTCAGGCTACGTGTGCCTCCGCAGCAGGTGCAGACCCAGCAGTCCCCAAATCTGAAGACTTCACCATGGATACTCACAGCCCTGGCCCTTCAGACTCTGAGGTGAATATCCTGCAGTTTTTGGTTTTCAGAGGTTTATAGTTCTCGATCATTGGGCGTTATGCTTTAGACATATCTCTTTGACTGTTTCTGCTCATTTATTTTGTCTTATGTTCATCAAATCTCATTTTTACTGTACCAACAAAATCTCACTTTCAATTGTCTTTTCTCCTGCAGTCTGATCTCTTGCTTGGTATTCTGGACATCCTTGACCCAGAGCTCTTCCTCAAGACAGACCTCCCAGAAGCACATGAACCCCAGCAAGAGCTTGTGCTGGTTGGGGGTGCAGGAGAGCAAGTACCTGCCTCCCCACCTGCAGCTTTGGGGCCCGCACCAGTTAAGCTGGAAGCCCTTAATGAACTGATCCACTTTGACCACATCTACACCAAACCTGCCGAGGTGGTGAGTGAGGAGAGCATTTGCGAAGTCAAAAGCGAGGATTACGTCGCCTTCTCTGAGGTCGATGAAGAAATCGAGGTGGAAGTCCAAATGGTGTCTGTCAAAGACGAACCAGAGGAAGTGGTCATCCCTGCGGTGGATCAGAATCCAGACGCGGCTGATGATTTCCTCTCTGACGCCTCTTCCTTCAGCGGCTACGAGAAGGCTTCATATCTGATGGATGCGTACAGTGACTCTGGATGCGAGAGGTCACCTTCCCCCTTCAGTAACATTTCATCCCCCGTCTGCTCCGAGGGCTCTTGGGATGACATGTTTGCGACTGAACTCTTCCCCCAACTGATTAGTGTCTGAAGGTTGCATACAATATCCAGTTGCAAATACGCCTGCCTTTGCTCTTTTATTGCAAGTGATTGTCATGTGCTTCATAGTGATAGTACGGCAGTAGCATGTAACCCCACTTGCAATTTAGACCAAAGGCATTGCTTTAAGGCTTCTGTTGTAAAAATGCAGGTCTGTTTGTGCACAAGACTTGCGGCGGCTCTGTACAGTTCAAACGCAACTCAGTATTTTTGTTGGGGAAGGGGTTGGGGGCTAATTGTTTTTAAAGTAGATCTATTTATTTGTTTATCTCTCTTTTCCAGAGTTTTCTGTATAATGTAATCTGTCTGCTTGATGTACAACTCAATTTTTTTGTAAATGCTCTCCTTAGTCATACTGCATTAAAAAAAATCTGCATTGCATAACATGCATTGTTGTCTGACTTTTGGTGTGAATTTGAACGTGCCAAATGCTTTGTTACACAAATTTTTAGCTTCCTTTTAAAGGGATAGTTGACCCCAAATTTGATAGATTCTGTCATTTACTTGCCCTCACTTTGTTCCAAACTGAGGAACACAAGATATTTTAAAGTGTCAGGTGTTTGCGTCCATGCAATGGAATTATGTGGGGTTTAAAAAAACCACACTGGATCTCATTGATTTTCATTATTTTTCCAAAATATCATCTTTTCTGTCCCACAGAAGAAAGTCATACAAGTTTGGAACAACATCATAACACTCGGCTTCAGTAGAATTGTGGGGCAGATATTCTAACCAAGTAACCACCAAGACCATAATTTAAAGTTTTAGTGGAAAATGTGTGTATGCGTTGTCTAAACTGAATAACAGAGCTGTTAACTCCCTTTAACCTGAACCTATCCATAGGCTTTGTACATAGAGTACTTGTGCATATGGCGAGAACCACAATCTATAGTATTTTTAGTTCCAGTACCATGTCAAATTGCCCTTGGGACTTTGCTATCTGCTTTCTGTTCTTTTCCAAAAGAAGAGGTGATAAGATAGGTTTTTAAAGTAAACGATTACACAACGGCCATCATGTTAAAACAGCTTTTTTTATCTGATTACTCAGAGGCACGTCAGTGTGTTAAGCTGGCATAGAGGTTCTGTTCTTTTTCCATCATGTTAAAACAGCTTTTTTTATCTGATTACTCAGAGGCACGTCAGTGTGTAAGCTGGCAGTAGAGGTTCTGTTCTTTTTGCAAAAAGTTTCTAAATAAACCTGTTGAAACGTTACCCGACTTTAAGTAAAAAAAGTGGGCCAACCAGGGTGTAATGTAGTGTATTATGATTACACTTAAAGGATGGTGTAGGATGGTTTACACCTTTTTATCCCCAGGCTAATTCAATCAGCTTGGTTTCCCAGTGCAGGGTGGAGACTGGGGAGGGCAATTCTCCAAAAACCCCTTAGGGACTTAAATTCCAGGCAACGCCACTCTTTTAAAGCAATATTGCGAGTTTTGACTACCTGATTTTCCTCTTTTGCAAGACCAACATGTTACTGTTGTAGATCATTTGTTCCTCCATCACAATATTTACCTACACTACCATTCAAAAGTTTGGGGTTGGTTAAGATTTTGAAAGAAGTCACTTACGCTCACGAAGGTTATACAATAAAACAGTAACATTATGAAATATTGTTACCATTTAAAATAGCTTTTCTATTTGAATATATTTTAAAATGTAATTTATTCATATGGCGAGAACCACAATCTATAGTATTTTTAGTTCCAGTACCATGTCAAATTGCCCTTGGGACTTTGCTATCTGCTTTCTGTTCTTTTCCAAAAGAAGAGGTGATAAGATAGGTTTTTAAAGTAAACGATTACACAACGGCCATCATGTTAAAACAGCTTTTTTTATCTGATTACTCAGAGGCACGTCAGTGTGTAAGCTGGCAGTAGAGGTTCTGTTCTTTTTGCAAAAAGTTTCTAAATAAACCTGTTGAAACGTTACCCGACTTTAAGTAAAAAAAGTGGGCCAACCAGGGTGTAATGTAGTGTATTATGATTACACTTAAAGGATGGTGTAGGATGGTTTACACCTTTTTATCCCCAGGCTAATTCAATCAGCTTGGTTTCCCAGTGCAGGGTGGAGACTGGGGAGGGCAATTCTCCAAAAACCCCTTAGGGACTTAAATTCCAGGCAACGCCACTCTTTTAAAGCAATATTGCGAGTTTTGACTACCTGATTTTCCTCTTTTGCAAGACCAACATGTTACTGTTGTAGATCATTTGTTCCTCCATCACAATATTTACCTACACTACCATTCAAAAGTTTGGGGTTGGTTAAGATTTTGAAAGAAGTCACTTATGCTCACGAAGGTTATACAATAAAACAGTAACATTATGAAATATTGTTACCATTTAAAATAACTTTTCTATTTGAATATATTTTAAAATGTAATTTATTCATGTGTTGCCCAGTCTTCAGTGTCATGTCCATTTTAAATTATTCCAATATGCTGATCTGGTGCTCAAGAAATATTATCATTCTTCGTTTCTTTGATGAGTTAGAAATAGAAATCTTTTGTATCTTTTTAAATGTTACTTTTAATACATTTAATGCATCCTCACTGAATAAAAGTATTAGTTTCTTTTAAAAAACATCTTACTAAACCCAAACTGTTGAATGATACTGTACGATCCAAAAATGTTAGTCAGGTATGCGATGGTTTTGTCTTACAAAACATTTCACCAAACGTCTTTCTGAAGAGGAAATCTCCCATCATACACTTGGCTTATCTGTAATACCACATTGTGGTACATCTTGTCTCATCCTGTCAGTCACATCGGGTGAAGTTTCTCAAATTTGCTGAGGTGTGACATTGGAGCTGTTCGATATTGCGAAGTTACTTTCATGAGAACGCAGTAGAACTGAAGGCGTGGATTGTGGGTTTTTGTTTCATGTGAGCTAAAATAGATATTAGTAACAAGCTATAACATAGAATAGGGCTATATACTGACATTAATGACTAATGATTAACAAGATCTTTGGTCATACACATGATGTCGTTGGTAATTCTTAAAATATATTTTAAAGCCCTATATACTTTGCTATATACTAAAACACAGGCTCAAATTAGAAGGTCTTAAAATGACACTATCATAACCTTGGGTGATTGACATAAATCCTACAGTAACTCTCATCTTACAGTCATGGTTACAGCAGTTATAAGGAGACCAGCAGCTGATGGACACTGGGAAATACCCACAAATGCCCCACCAGTCTCAGTTTCAGGGACTATCCACCAAGCTTGGATAATGAAAATGGAAAAATACACTACGACATTATATATTTTTTAATTTTCTTTTTGCTTGCATTTGGAAAACCCATCACCACAATGACAGGGTGTTAACAGTGGTTGACCGGGCATTGTGGTTGCTAAGATATTCCGGGTGTTTTTTTTAGCTCATTGATATGTGGTTGCTAGGGTGTCCTGGGTGGTTGCATACTGCATCAGAACAACCCACCACAAGTCCCTTCTGTTGCCAATTTTGTTCTCCAGCAAATGCAAGTGGAAATTCATCTTAGAAATGTAACTAATCCATAATCTTCATAGCCTGACGTCAACATAAACAGCATTTTATGTCTCAGCACCAAAACATGCATCAGATCAAAAGGAGAAACCATGCTGGGATGTATTACAGATCAAAGTCAACTGTGGAAAAGCGTTTGGGCTGAACAGTTTTTCAGCTCAGAAAGAGATGAAAAAAGACATGTGATGCAGAAGGTCAAGCAGGGCAGCAGCTTTCACAAGGATTAACTTTTCAAGTCTTTAAAGAACATTTTGAGTTTGTGAGTGTTTTCATGGTTCTACTTAAAAATACAATTATATTTAACGAAACAACACACACCAAACTTCTTAAAAGCGTTTAGATGGAACCAAAAGTATTGATCAATAGCATTACAAGTATTAACTTGATATCTTACCTCATCACTAGGATTTTTATATTTAAACAATGTAATTAGTATTAATTAAGCTACTTTTTTTAATCCTAAATGAATGGCAGAATAACTGTCAAATCACATGACAGATTAGTTCATGCCAAACGAATCATGGAAGCTATAGAAGAGAATAACCACTGGTCTTTCCTGAACAGGTGTGTGAGTAGCGCCTGGTTTCAAGCTGACTCAGTTTGTCACCAAAACTAGAAATACAAGTTTACAAAAAAAAAAAATCTTGGATTGGTTTTTGTTCTTATCCTAAAGGGTCATGAGGCCTAGAGTGTTAACTTCATTGTCAAGAAGTTCACAATTCGATTTTCATACGTTTTCACCCTTAAATACCCCTACTTGTACTTGGAAAACTGGACCTACAATGTCCACATGTGCCCATCTCTTTAAACAGTCCCGGTCTAAAATTAGTATATGTGTGTGTGTGTGTGTGTGTGTATGAGTAAGTGTGAGTGAATGGGGGGAGGGTGAATGTCTGCATGACCAACGAGATGACCAAAACAGGAACCATAACCGAGACAAGACAGCTTTGTCTCACTCTCCACTCACTGGAAATCTACACTTATATCCTATATTTCTTAACTCATGCTTTGTGTGTGACTATAATAGTTAGAAGTGTCTGTTCAGACTGTCTTAGTAAAGTTATGCAACAATGCTATTATAAAACCCACAAGAAAACTAACTACAAACCTACCCTGCTATTTGGTGGTTACTTATTTAGGAGATACATCAAGACAACCTATGGTTAGGCTAACAGAGTTATAAAACACCTGGTAAAAGCTATCCGTTAACATCCCCATTCACATAAACATGTTTTCTGCAAAAAAAAACAAAAAAACATGTACTTTCATTTTCATTAGTTGTTGTAATTTTGTTGTGTGTTATCGTTTTTATTTTTAAAAATATATTTTTTAAATTAATTTTTTGTTCAGTTTTAGTTTTAATTATTTTAGTATATCAAGTTCAATCATGACATCAGAGAACTCTGAAAGCGCGCTGCAGGAATCTCAAGTGAATGCTAGCCAGCCATATAAATGCAAGGCAGTAAGCTCATTGGCTGCATATGCAGCATGAACCAATCAGCTTGTGCCAAGTCGTTTAACTCTCTGAATATCATCAGTTACGTTAACACCCCGTCAGAATGCGCCATCTAGAGTTTCATGACTGAACTATATATTTAAACTAAAAGGAAATGAGAAATGTTGCTTTAGCAACTTTTTTTAAATTATGGTTTTAGTTTTAGTTGATTAGAAGAACCCTGATTAATCAGAATACACATATTTTGCTTACAAAATAGATTGTTAACCAAACAACTTGACAGTAGCCACTGACTTCCATTGTAAGTTAAAAAAAAATACTACTATGAAAGTCAATGACTACTGTCAACTGTTTGGTTACCAACATTCTTAAAAATATCTTCTGTGTTCAACGGAAGAAAGAAACTCATACAGGTTTGGAACAACTTGAGTAAGGCCCCGTGCACACGGAGACGCGTTTAGCTGTATACGCATACATTTTGTATCATATAGGCGTTTCGTCCACACGGATCCGGCGTTTTGGGAAAGTGAAACAGATATTTTTGAAACCGGGTCCCAGAGTGGATAAATCTGAAAACGCCATTACTTAATGTATTGTTCCATGTTCGTTTGTATACCGCGCGCAAGGTTTATGCGCATAGTCCAAGTCTTCTTCTCCGTTTTTAGTGTATCTCTGTGGCAGAATTTACAGCGACACATGCTGATCTGGCATGTATACTACATCGTTTTGTGTCGGTTTCGTGGTTTCGTGTGGACGCAGATATTTCTTGAGATGAGGGGGAAAAAAAGATCGGATAGGGAAAGCTCTGGCTTTGTGTGGACGTAGCCAAAATAATGACAGAATTCTCATTTTTGGGTGAACTATCCCTTTAAGGCACTTACCTTCTACCCGCTATTTGCTAAACTAACCACATGGATACAGAATTATGTTAAAACTCTACAGATTTGCACAGAATTCAAAGACGTTTCATTTCTGTACAAATCTCTACACAATCCCCATTTTACATGGTTGTTTGCTAAGAGTAGAGCACTATAATGAATTCTAGAAATGTTGCCATACAATCAACACATAAAATGCTGTTTAGAATCCATTTGGGCCTGCCAGTGGTGTACGAATGCCAAGCATAGTCTCTCTGGAGCAAATGTATTCCACAAGACCTGAGTGTTGATCTTGATCTCTTTTGGGATTGAATCGGTAAGCTTAGTTGCTAATTTAACAATTATACCTTCCATTTCATGGTTGAGGCATCATGCTGTTTAGACAGTATTATAGCTGAGAGAGGTAGAAAGACTGATTAAACCACATTCTGCTGTTGTCATGGCTTCACTTCCTTTCATGGTTGAGGATTTGACATTTATATGTAAACAGACATGTCAACTGTGGTTACGATAAAAATAAAGTGAATGTATATCTGCAGTATTAAACTATCTGTCACTTTAGATCTTTCCATCTATCTTTATATTTAAATAGACCGTAAGGTCTTTTACACTGTTAAAAAAAGCATATTTCATATAAATGCTGTTCTTTTAAACTTTTTCATCAAAGCATAAGAGACTTCTTTCAAATACATAAAAAAACAAAAAAACATTGAATATGCCTTATTCGAAAATGGTGTTGATCTAATATTTGCATTATATGTAAAGGAAAATATTTAATGCTGCTATGCATGAAAGAGACTGTAAAATGTATTGTTATTAAAATGTTTTATTGGATATTGGCCTGGTTTGAGATATTTTTAATTAGCCATTATTTTTGTCACTATCCTAACTGTTCTATGACTACATTCACATGCAGTTTTTGTTTATTCTCCTGAAAACTCAATTTTACCTTTAGTTTAGTTAAGGTGTGAATTAGTAATTTACTGTAGATTGCAGCACTAGAGAACTTAAGGAAGCAGGAAGAATTATTACACAACTTTTCCTGTAAAGATTAAAAGCCAGGTTTTCTAGTTGTGGCATGAGTGGATAAACTTCCTTAATCTACCAGGAACACAAACTGTGATTAACTTTGTTTGAAATGTAACATTAAATAAAGACATACAGACACTGAATGATCACCACAAAACCACAAATGTTCAGACTGAAACAAAAGCAAGTCTTATTTTATGCTTTACACAGAAAGACAGATACATTTTAGTGAGGCTGAGTTTCCTGTGATCTTGATTTCTCTACTCACTGTGGTTTTAATGCATGGTATTGTTCATACTAGAACAAAACACTCATTAAACTGACACATTATATCCTGTGCAGACTTGTCTGAGACGAGATGGACTTTGAAGTCACATAAAAGCCCAATAAAAATGTGATATAATTTGTTAATTTATATATACAGCATGTAGTCACTTATTAAATTTAAGATCCAGTTAGTTTTTTCCATAAAATGTTTCTATTCCAGTAACCGGTCCTGAGGGCTGCCCCGAGGGTCAGTTCAGGTCACAGTGACCTCTCTGATGTCATATTTACATCATCGCTGTGACACAAGACACCAGTAGAAAGTTCAAGACCATCACAGTGTACACAGAACACACTCACTGTGTCAAAACGACTTTTGCAGGAATGTTACCTGACAGGCTTTTCCAATAACGTATATGGATTCCTAAAACCTTTAAGGTTAAGTTTACAATGTGGGTTCATATTAGAAATCTAAAATATATTTTTACTCTATTTGAAATGGGCCACATGTACTAGATTTAAGTGAAAATTACTATAAATGGTACTATATTCAAAATATTTTAAAGTTTTATTGCAGTAATGAGAATATAATAGTTTTGTTACAGTAATGAAAATATTATTTAAAATAGCTGTTTTCTATTTTAAGATATTTTATAATGTAATTAATTCATGTGATGACAAAGCTGAATTTGAATTTATGCTGATTTGGCGCTCAAGAAACATTTAATACTTTTAGAATTCTTTGATGAAGAGAAAACTCAAAAACATTTATTTGAAATAGTTTAGAAACTTATATATAATTAGATCATGCTTCTTTATAGATTAATTTTTATTTTTATTTTTTTATAAATGAAAAAGAAGTTCAAGGTCTAAAGTTCATTATATCATGTGACTGAAGATAACATCAGGTCAACTTTCCATCCGGTGTATATCTGGAGGGGGCTGCTGGTAACTGAAGAGTAAATATTGGATTTTCCTTCAGAAGAAACAAGACTGCGGTGAAGCACAAGGACAGGCTTCACTTCTCGGCACACTCATGCAGACAAACAACCAAGTGGATGCATGCCCACATGTGCGCACACACACACACACACACACGCACTCGCTTATGTTGCTCAACCCGGTTCATTTGGAAACACATTAAATAAATAATATTCCAAATGGGCAACCTTCTGTCTCCTGTCATGCCTCTCAAATCTAACATTTCTCTTTAAGTGCCTGGCAGAAACATGTAACTAATGTGGCTAAATTGCTGCATCCCTTTAGAACAACAACGATGATGCAACAGTGAATGTTTTTAAGGAGGAAAAGTATAATGCAATCCACAGAAATCCCACAATCCTGAAAGAGGTGGAGATGTGTTCCGGACACAGACGCTGAGGCATTTTAGAAATGTCTGGAAAACAGCACACCTCCCCTCCCTTTACCCATCAACCCCCTGGGTGAACTTTGACCCCAGAGTTTCTCCAAATAGGGGGAAAAACAGGACAGCTTATCATGGTGGATAAGAAATTCTGCTTTATATTTAAAACCCTGCTGATTTTAAAGGGCACACGCACAGGTCATGACATGATAAGAGTGACGAGTTTATCGAACATGGTTTATTTGTCAAATAGTGTCTTTAATGCCAGAAAGAATGAAACAAAACACATATTATTACTTTTTTTAACTGTCATAATATTTGGTCTCACACAACATGACACAGTACTACACAGTACTACTAATATACTAATGAGCAACCTGAACTAAGTGTGATGAGTGTATAGAGATGGATTTGTGCTATTTGTGTTGGCCAAGCAATTTAATAGAAGAATAGAGCGAAGAAACACATGAATGTCTGCCAAGGGTGACTGGAAGTTTTGGTTCAGTAGTGGCGGTAAAAATAACTCTTACTGGAATGACTCGGAATGTTTATTACCACTTGAGATGTGATTTAAATGTGCTTTTGAACAAACAGAAAAGGGACAGAACATGAAAACTGAGTACAACAACACTGAAATATTGTGAAATGAGATGCCTAATATTTTGTTAGAAAGAAGACATCAGCTATGTTATGCTATGTTAAAAAGAGGTGGTTTTTGACTTGTGCGAAAAAGAATTAATGTGAATAATGGGAGATGAAAAAGCATTTGCCAAATAAATTCCTCCATGCGCATCAAAAAAGTTATGTGACATTTTGCGAGATGGGACAGGAAGGATAACTTGACTAAAGACTGATCTTGTTGCACAGCATCTCAAATGTTGTTTTGGTCTTACTGCAATGCCTTAGCCAAAGTCTGTCATCAAAGTATTTCTGTATAATTGCCTTCCAGAACTGTCTTATACGACTGTGTTCCCAAGCATTCTCATCACTGTAATGCCAAAAATCTCAAACTCTAAAACTACAGTAATTACTGAAGCCATGAAATATTCATACATCAAGGCAGAATTTGTTGTATTATCTTTAGTATTTTCTCGTCCAGACAGTGTAATTTTCATTACTGCGTTACAGTAATGAGAATCTACTTATTACATTTAATTTATTTAATAATTAAAATGAAGTAAGTATCTTTGAATTAAATTATAAGTAAATAAAATTTTAAATAAAAGTATTGAGAGCACTTTTACAAGTGTTACAAGTGGATTTTTGAAAATTACCTTTCATGCAGTGTGTAACACAGCTCTAAGTGAATGAAAACATCCTGCAAAGTTTTAAATCTGAAAGTGCACCGTGTATAAAGTTATTGTCTCTCAAAAGTAAGAGTCGACTCTGAATCATTGAAATGAGTCGTTTTTAAAACGAGTCGTTTTTAAAACAAATCCCAAGCCGTTTCATGTTGACATCAACATGAAACATTAGTATATTGCCGCCCACTTGTTGCATGCGCAGACCTTTCTGAAAATGCAAATTCATTCGTTGCCACTAGGTGCCGCTTTAGGAGCGGTAAAATAGCGGTTTCCCCGGTAACGCTGTACACAAAGCAGCACTGTGCTCACAAACACTGCTTTATCAGGCATTACAGGCATGATGAAATGAAAATGAGACCAATCGGACCAATCACCACAGATTAGCATCATGCAAAGGAGGGGTTGGGAAAAATGAATCGTTAAACGTATGGTTTGGGAGTCGTTGAGCAGATAAGGTAAAAAATAAATGCATATTATAAGACAATGAAAGTGTTTTTTGACCTTGCATGCATGTCAACCTGTTATTGGGGACTCCCAAAACCAAAATATGAACCTTTCATTAATCATTACCCATAATAAGGGCACTTTAAAGGACACTTTAAATTTGTAAAAGGAAAAGGAAATTAATAATAATACAATTAATTTTTTTAATTAACTGAATAAACAATAATTTTCCTTTCTAATATTTTACCAAGAAAAGCTATATATATTACATACCTTATATTTCTATATTATAATATGATATTAACATATTTCTTATTTTTACTCTTGATTTTGGGGTGACATAATGCTTAGATCACCTGACAGCTTTAAAAAAAATGCAAAAAGGCAAAAGAGAGAATGGATTACAGGTTGTGTGTAGCACTCTTGGTGGTCTGTGATTGGTTGACTCTTTTGTATAGCCACAAGTCGTACTCTGCTTTGGGCATCTTTACCACATTCAGCCTCACTATCTGCAAATGACAGGGAGAAGGAGAGACACACAGGGAGAAAGATAAAAGACCACTTCTCATAATTACCAGCTGCTAGCACGCTAACCTCCCAGTTCCTGACAATAGCTTATTACACAATGGATAATCCGTCATTATACAGCCCAAATGGCTGGTTGTTACCGGCGTCCTGTCTGGACTTGATTTGAGGGGGTCAGCAACATTTTGGCAGTTACAATTAAAGGAGATGAATAGATAGGAAAGCTGAGACACCTGAAAATTTAAATAATTAAGAACACATTATGACGTAGATTAAATATAACTCCGCCAAATGTCCCCGATGTTTTAGCTAAACTTTAAAAGAGTGGTTACATAAATATAAAATACATAAATATACCATAGAAATAATAACAGCACATGGGTTTGAAATTACATGAGGGTGAATAAATAATGACAGGATTTTTGTGTGAAATATCCCTTTAAAAAAAAAAAAAAACTTCCAAAGAAAATGGTCATAATAATCAAGTAAGCCATTTAAAACAGCATGCCACTGGTAGGTGGCAAAATCAGTGGTGTAGTAACTAAGAGGGGTTTGTTTGTGTGCTAAGACGGCTTAATACTTTTGAAGCAAGCTGATGATAACACCTCATAAAATTATTTGATGTATTTATGCTTGACAAGATCATTATCACACTGATAAAAGGCCAAATGAAGTGCCATGCTGGTCCGAAAGGAAGTCTTGCCAATGAAATTGCAGTTCATCTGTCAGAGTAAGAGACTACAGACCAGAAAGAGTAGATAACTGCAACTGACAGTTAATTAGCTCCTTCTGCTATTCATACTAGTCATTTTACATTAAACGCAGCTTCCAAGTGTGCCAAGAATTTGCACAAAGGAGTTTCTTAGAAATTTATACCAGCCTGCATTGATATATAAAGAACAATAACATTACATTTATAACTTAAATCATTATATGCGTGTTCTTGAATTATATTTCTATTTGAGGTCAGTACGATTTTTTTTTATGTTATTCAAAGAATTCAGTAAATACTGTAATATTGTGAAATATTATAAAAAATTTTTAGCAGCCATTAGAAATCAGAAATCATTCTAACATGGTGATTTGGTGCTCAAGTAACATTTCTTATTATTGTCAATGTTGAAAGCAATTGGGCTGCTTAATAATTTTTGTGGAAATCCAGATATATATTCAAAAGAATTCAAAATAACAGCATTTATTAGAAATATAAATGTTGTACTGTCACTTTTGGTGAATTTAACGCATGCTTGCTGAATAAAAATATTAATTTCTTTCAAAACTGTAGTGTACCCATATAGTGTGAGTAAAAATATTAAGTGTGGTATTATGCAGACAACAATGTTGAAAACAGTTGTGCTGCTTAATATTTTTTTGTGGAAACCGTGATACATTTTTTCAGGATTCTTTGATGAATAGAAAGTTCAAAAGAACAGCAATTATTGTTACATTTTTAATGTCTTTACTGTAACCCTTGCTGAATAAAATTTATTTCTTTAAAAAAAAAATCCACTTATTTTGATACTTTGTTATGAAATGCAATGACATTGATGCATTTTTAAGAGTGTCTTTCATCTACAAATATTTTTTTGGCCCACTACAGGATGCAGATGGCCCAGATATGTTGTAGCCATTGTCTTGACTGAACTGTTTCTCAAACATTAATGAGTGACAGCAGATTGTAGCATAATCACATTTAAAAGTCGGTTGTCTTGTACCTCTATAGCCACACACAGATCAGGACAGCAGAGCTCCCACGGCTGGAGGGAGTTTAAGATCCTCAGAAAGTTGTGTGGGTGAAGCTGCAGTGTGTGGCCTTCTGTAAATCGACTCAGCTTCTCTAACAAACGTGCTACCCTCCTGTCTGAGTTTTCGATGGGAGCCAGATTACTGAGCAACGCTGAGAGCCTTCAGTAGACACACACAAACACACAAGGACTGTGTTAGTGTAATGTTACTGTAAACAGCAATGTTGAATGCATACACACACCCACACACACACACACACACACACACACACTCTCTTGCACCTGTGAGCATCCTGTAGGGTCATTAACGTTAATATTTGCCAAACACACACACGCAGCACATAAGTGGCTTTGCATCCCGTGTTCTCTGGAGGATTGGAAGTGACGCAGACCATTAGACATTCACTGAACACACACGCACCACTGAGTGCTGTATGGATCCTCAGTGCTATTTGGGATGTTTGAGTCTGGCACTGCTGGAGAGAACACAGAGGTTTTGGAGGTCACAGCAGAACAGGTTCGTCCACGGGATAGCATATTACAAAGAGACCGGTATCTCTGGACCCCAAAATCCCATCTCTTCCTAGAAAGAGAAACAGTTAGAGGGAAAAATAAATAAATAAATAAAAGAGGAGATATTCACATGTATCACATTACTATAACTGAGATACTGTAACAGTTTTCCTTGTTTTGTTGAGATTTTTAAGTTCTCTCACTCTCTACTTACTGCAAAAATTTCAGGCTGCAGATATAGTACTAGGGGTTTATTTTTATTTTTTTTTCTTCTGATTTTTTTTACTTTTAAAGGGGTCATATGATGCGATTTCAATTTTTCCTTTCTCTTTGGAGTGTTACAAGCTCTTGGTGCATAAAGAAGATCTGTAAAGTTGCAAAGACTAAAGTCTCAAATCCAAAGAGATATTCTTTATAAAAGTTAAGAGTCAACCACGCCTACCTAAAACGGCTCGTTCTAACACACCCCCACATACCTACGTCACTATGTGGGAAGATTTGCATAACACCGCCCAAATGTTCACGCAAAGAAAGAAAACTTTTATTCTCGCTGTTGCCACCGCGGCCATGTTGTGGAGACGCTGTGTGTTTTGTTGTGAAAGCGAAACTACTTTGTTTGACCTTCCAAAAGAGGACGATATCTGCTTCGTCATGCCTAGAGCTGATCCATGCTGGTCGCTGAGGAAATACATCAACTTAGCGCTGTGGATCGCCGGATCGGCTTTCACCGAGTCCAGCCCGTGGTCGTCACATGTGGTTGCCGCAAGCATCAAAATATGGTAAGGGACGTAACATTTCCGTCACACACTTGAGGCATTCGGCCAATCACAACGCATTGGATAGCTGGCCAATCACAGCTCACCTCGCTTTTTCAGACCGATGAGCTTTGTAAAAAGAAACAATAATGTACAGTATGTGGAAAATAATGTGTTTTTTTAACCTTAAACCACATAAACACATTTCATTACACCAAATACACAAAATAATGTTCTTTTTAGCAACATCATATGACCCCTTTAAGATTTTTTAATTTTTACTTTAAAACTATTTTCCATACCTTCATTATTTTATTTTTGCTACTCTTCAAATGCTTTTACAGTATATACAGATTTTAAAGTTTTACGCTTATCTCAGATCTTCAATCTTAAAATATGAAAATTCATAAAAATATGAATGATTACATTTTAAAATCTAAACATTTCAACATTTTTGTGTTAAAATTATTATTAGCCGTTTATAACACAAATTGCCCCTGTTCCTCAGTTGTGGTATCATTTTCATCATAACCAGCAATTTTCCCCTA
Organism: Sinocyclocheilus rhinocerous; assembly: GCF_001515625.1. Taxonomy (NCBI): domain Eukaryota; kingdom Metazoa; phylum Chordata; class Actinopteri; order Cypriniformes; family Cyprinidae; genus Sinocyclocheilus; species Sinocyclocheilus rhinocerous. The sequence goes on along the minus strand of NW_015642448.1, from coordinate 2,001,322 downwards.
ATAAAGTTTTTTTTTTTATTTACTTGGATGGCAAGGAGACAACAGTGTCAGAGCTTGAGATAGAATATGAGACGTGTGATACCTGACGAAAATAAGGAAAAATCTATGGAAATGTAATTTGTGAACAGAATAATTTTATTGTGCATACTTTTCAACCAAACTGTAAATTTTGTTACATTTTGTCTCCAGTGTTATTTTAGTATCACTGAGATACTATTATAGTTTTTTTAAATATTTTAAAATATAAATAGTTTTTATTTTTGTATTTTCTGTTTTCATTTTAATTTCAAAATTAGCAATTTTGTGCTGTGTTTTTGTAGTTTTATTAGTTATTATTTCTTAAATGCCTGCATTTATAATAAAATATAAAAAATAATTTTTATTTATTTATTTCAGTTTTAATTATTTTAGTGCATCATTAAACTAAATGAAAATGAAAAATATTGCTCTGCAACTCATTCTCAGTGTGAAAAGTGTGTTCAGTCGGATTCCAGCCCGGGGTCGTCACATGTGGTTGCCGCAAGCCCGCCGGACGCTCCTTGGTCTGCCTGCCGGCCGAGCCGTTCTCAAGCCCACCAGCCGTTCCTCACTCTAGCCGCCGGCCTCCGCTCAAGCCTGCTTGTTACATTTTGTCTCCAGTGTTATTTTAGTATCACTGAGATACTATTATAGTTTTTTTTAAATATTTTTAAATATAAATAGTTTTTATTTTTGTATTTTCTGTTTTCATTTTAATTTCAAAATTAGCAATTTTGTGCTGTGTTTTTGTAGTTTTATTAGTTATTATTTCTTAAATGCCTGCATTTATAATAAAATATAAAAAATAATTTTTATTTATTTATTTCAGTTTTAATTATTTTAGTGCATCATTAAACTAAATGAAAATGAAAAATATTGCTCTGCAACTCATTCTCAGTGTGAAAAGTGTGTTCAGTTGAAGAACTATATAAAAGTCTGTTATATAGTTAAAAAGACTATCATAAAAAGATTCCTTGTTCCCCAGTGTGGTGAAAAAAATAACTCACTTGGCACAGCGATTCAGAGCATCAGATAAATTAAGTGTTAACTCTTCTGCTTTGTCCACAAAAGATGCCTTTTCCCCACCCAATATGGCTTCCTTGTTGTGGATGAGTTGGATAGTGGCAGAGGCCCTGGCAGGGGAACTAGTAAAACACAAGAGAGCAATAAAAATAAATATAATAGCTATTTGTTTCTGTACACAACAAAGATGCCTTTTCATGGGCAGTACACATGTAAGGGATGTACAGCGGAGCATCAGAGGGTAAGACAACATGAGGATTGAACAGTAAATCTATGGAGCAGTTTCAGATGGGACTACACCCTGTCTGCACTCTTTTGCGCAACAGCTTAGACAAGAAATGAAGAAGGAAGGCCGTTGCACACTGATCCATGCTGTTTACTTCCCACAAACTGTAATTTATAACTTTATTATGGTGGGTGGAGTTTATGAAAATAAAGGTCAATGCAAAAGGCCTACAGCTGTACTAGTGCTTGATATGTCACATAAGCAATACATTGTTTGGAATGAATAAGCAATATTACATAAGTAGCAGAAAGGTTCATATATGTAACTGTATCTGCCTAGGTCTGCAGCTACACTTCTATGTGCAAAACATTCATGTCACTGTGTTTTTTATGGACAAAATATTGTCTTGATTATTTATAAATAATAATGTACATTTAAAAAAAAAAAATTTGTCTCCAGATTTACAGTAGTGCAATCACGTAAAAAAAAAACACAGGTAACAATAGCTCCTTAAAGTGAACAATGACACTTCTTACAGTGTAATGTTTTTTTCTGTATTAAGTTACCATACTGTTCAAATGTTTGGGTCAGTAAAATGAATACTTTTATTCAGCAAGGATGCATTACATTGATCAAAAGTGACAGTAATGCTGTTCTTATTTTCAATGCTGTTTTCATCATTGATGATAAGAAATATTTAATGAGAAGCATATTAGAATGATTTCTGATCGATCATGTGACACGAAAAACTGCTGAACAATCAGCTTTGCCATCACAGGAATAAAAAAAACTACTTTAAAATATATTAAAAAAATATTTCACAGTATGATACTTTTACTGTTTTTTTTTTATCAAATAAATGCAGCCTTGGTGAGCATTAAAGACTTGTTTCCAATCTCTTTAACAAATGGCCCAAAATGACCTGATGGTCATTTGAGTAATTCATAACATGGGAATTCTGGGAACAGCAGACACACCTCTTCACTCTCTGAGACTCCGTCTTCTCTCCGGATGTGTTTTGCTGTGTCTCGCTCTCAGGTTGGACTTTGACTGACATATCACTGTAACATAATGCAGACAATTGGTCACATGAAATCCCACAATAAACGCATCACAGCAATCAGCGGTCACCACATTCTCACATGCCGATCAAATGATCTAATAACCAATGATATACAAATAAACTACAAACATCAGTGAATCTGTGGCATTTGTGCATGTGTGTGTGTGTGTGTATATATATATATATATATATATATAGTTACACACTGTTATACACTGTTAGTACAGTCTTCTATAATAATAATTACAATAATAATATAATAATTATTTACTTATAATAATAGTTGTCTCCTGTGCTAGTTTACCTGTCTGGAGCGGATGTGAGTTGTTTATCAGAATTGCAGCAGGTTTTAAGAACACTCTGGTACACTTCTTCGAGAAACTTCTGGAGATCTAAACAGATACAAACAGATATAAGCACAATTTATATCAGAAATATAAGTTTTACAATGAGGCAATACAATTCCAGTCATGGCGGTATATAATAAGTAGGCCAGTTTCATTGTATGCTCTGATATTTATCCTTTAATTTAAGACACTCTTGTTCACTAATCTTTTTAATATTCTGCCAAACTATAAATATCTCCTTTATAATATCTTCATTTTTTAAGGCAATGCCGTACAGTTTAAAGCATGTAAAATACAAAAACAACAACAAAAACATAAAATGAACATAATTTTATTATTTTTAAAAAAAGAAAGAGAAAAAATACTAGGATAAAAACGTTCTATATAATATTAGGGCAGTTACATAAATTTGAAAAGCTTTAGAATGTTTAGTGTTTTTCTGGAGATCTAAACAGATACAAACAGATATAAGCACAATTTATATCAGAAATATAAGTTTTACAATGAGGCAATACAATTCCAGTCATGGCGGTATATAATAAGTAGGCCAGTTTCATTGTATGCTCTGATATTTTTCCTTTAATTTAAGACACTCTTGTTCACTAATCTTTTTAATATTCTGCCAAACTATAAATATCTCCTTTATAATATCTTCATTTTTTAAGGCAATGCCGTACAGTTTAAAGCATGTAAAATACAAAAACAACAACTAAAACATAAAATGAACATAATTTTATTATTTAAAAAAAAAAGAAAGAGAAAAAATACTAGGATAAAAACGTTCTATATAATATTAGGGCAGTTACATAAATTTGAAAAGCTTTAGAATGTTTAGTGTTTTTATAAGCTGTTTTGTTTTGTGATCTCATATTAGAAAGGGTTTCAAAACATATTTTAAGATCAGTGTTACAAAAGGTAATATATGATGGTTTCTTTTGAGTTATGTTTGTCTTATGACTATAAAACTTTGCTAAAATAATTAAAAGATTAATAATGTAATTTTGTTTATCAGAAAAATATGGGTTTTGAAAACAAAGTAAAATGTCATAAGGTTCTAAATTTAGGGTTTTGATAAATTAGTTTTTGTTATGTCTATTTTAAAGTCAACCCGAAATGAAACAGAAAAAGGGCAATAGAAATACAATATCTTAATGTCCACCATATTTCTCTAACTACAAGTAGCATGGATGTGTACATGATCCAAGCGCGCCCTCTGCTGGTCGATCGATATTTCACACACTGAAATTGCTACAGCATCCACATAAACAGAAGATGACAGCAGAAATTAACATTCAGTCTGTATATTTATCTAATAACAGTTCAAACAGATTTATCACTATGAAAATATCATCTCCCTCAAATACAACACTTCATTAACTGAGACAAAACACATAAATATTGAGTACAAATGAAGTTTTCATTACATAAAATAAACTAGGATGCTGTTGGAGACAGATGAAAAAAGACAGAACTCTTGAATAAATTGGCTGGTTTCATGCCTCATAAATACAAACTATAACGATGTCATTTTCAGTCCTCTGGATTTACTATCTATTAATAATATATAGAGTTATTAAATTGGGAGATAAATCACGTCTATATAAGCTTACATAATAAATAATGAATGTTCACGCTGATTCTTCTCAAATACATTCTCATACAGCAGGTTTGATCCCAAAACCAATTAAACTGGCAACAATAAAATTCCAGTAAAGAGGGATATCTTCAGAGTACAGCGGTTGGATTTCACCCTTAAATAGTTTGGATTAGTCTCTGGCTCGATTAATTGGCATGACCGAAAGAGGCTTTATTAGGCCTTTGATTTCTTTTATAGGAAATGAAATAAACAGTAATGGCTGTGTGAAAACAAAGGAAGTATCGCCGAGCTCCCAAGCTTTCATCAGGACTCAGTTCTTCTCTCTGATCTTCTCTGTGGGGTCTAGAGAATTTGAGCTAATTATCTTCAGGCAAAAATGCAGGACACATATAGTGTGCATTAGGCCCCTGTCACACGATGGGCCCAAACCGCTACGGGAGCAAAAAACAGCACAGCGGATTCATGCATTTTACAACCCAGGGAAGGATTCTTCAAAGATTCATTGACGTGACAAAGGAAAGATTTGCAGTCACAAACTAGCTTCTTCCAAAATTAGATTTCAAGGGGGACAGCAAAGAAACTCTAATGCTGACCAAAGAGCTTTCCTGAAAGTGTCTTTATCTAACCATAAATCCAAATCTGATGGATTCTTTTTGGTCTTGCTTTGTCCTGAGAGCCAAACAGCACAGCACTGAAGTGCATGATGATGATGATGATGATGGCATGCACTGTTGCCATGACAATGTGCTACATGTGATTGTGTGAGCAAGGCAAGTGACAGTTCAGCTGGCATTGAGATGGGAAACAGATAACACTCGTTTTGTGCTCCACCCATCTAGAACCAGACACCAGCGAAAGTCACTCAGGCTGTGAATCCATGAGTGTGTTTATCTGTATCAATTTCACAGCAGCTGTGTTGTGCTGTAAATCACCACAGAAAATGCTCTCGACTTGTCCCTCAGTTTGTGAAAAACAAAGCAAAAATGTGTGTAAATGCGCTTTATATATATATATATATATAAAGTATATATATAAACTTTAAATAAAAAATATAATTTAAAATAGCTGTTTTTTTTAATGGTATATCATTTTCCATTATAGGTTTCTGCAAACTGATGGGCGAGTCGAAATTGTCAGCAGCAATCAACAGGAGCATACCATAGATTGCAGTCCCAGAAGTGATTTTGAAAACATCTAAAATATTCCTATAAAACAGTCAAACTGTGTCATCTTCTTGCATGCCTAAACCACTTAAAAAATCAGGGAGCTATAAAGAGCTCATGTAAATCATACAGATTCATGATTGAAGTTGAAGGTTAACCATTGTGACCTACATTCTGATGATGAAGGATCAGAATCGGATTCTCGCACGCTCAGAGTCTCGATGCCCTTGGTGTAAGCAGGCTCATCACAGGTGTGATCTGGAGCCGGTGCCAAAGACAACAAGCTGCCCACTGATGACCCCGTTACTGAGGAGGAAACCACACTGAGAGCGGAGGTCTTCCAGGTCTGATGTCTCCCTGAAGAAACATGTAATGGCCTGGATGTGAGATGCTGTGTCTGTTGGAGAGGAAAAAAAGATGAAAACATGTCGAGGTTACATTTAACCCAAAAATCAAAGGAAAAATTTAAATTTTTTCTTAAAAAAACTGAAGCCATTTTCAGGATCATTCAAAAAATTTGAATGATGAGTATATATACAGTGGGTACGGAAAGTATTCAGACCCCCTTAAATTTTTCACTCTTTGTTATATTGCAGCCATTTGCTAAAATCATTTAAGTTAATTTTTTTCTGTCAATATGGGGTGCTGTGTGTACATTAATGAGGAAAAAAAATTAACTTAAATGATTTTAGCAAATGGCTGCAATATAACAAAGAGTGAAAAATTTAAGGGGGTCTGAATACTTTCCGTACCCACTGTATATGACTATAAATAATATGAAAAATCTATAATATAAAAACAAATAACATTTAAACGCTATACATCAATATTATACATATTAAATATGAAACATTTCAGACAATAATTACGCACAAAAACACCAAACACCCACCACAAATTCTCATTTCTGCAATTTTATATATATACATATATCCTTATATGTGTATTATATATACATATTTAATATTAAACATTTTTATGTTTTAAAAAATATATATTTAATTTCTTAATTCTTTGTTTATTTCTTATTTAATTTCAAATTTTTATTTTAATTATGTTAATTCTTTCTTTTGATTTTAAGGTGGAACATGACCTGGATGTGTTCTTGGCAGGTTTCAAGAGATTCATACAAAAACACCCAAAAAGAAAAAAATCTGTGAAAATGTATTATGAAAATGAAAAAGAAATGATGTTTTTAATGTGTATTGTATATGCTCATATAGATTAGTCATTTATCTGATACATTTATCCAAAGCAACCTACCTTATAACTGGAGAAACATAATAAAAGCTATGTTTGGAATAGCATATTACTAAAAAAAATCATTTGTAATAACTCCAACTTCACTAATTTGATTGGACTTCCACAAGTTAAGACAAACTTGCACAATTATAATTAGATTACAAATGCAAAATAACTTTATTTCTGAGATAATATGAGGTCATGTGACAAGAATGTAGAATCCTACTGTACTGAATGTTTAAATTCTTTCACACACTATTTTTGCTCTATAGAGTGTATACCATGCAGCATGCTAGTATAACATTGCAAACACCCAAAGTGTCTTGATCAAGGCCACAACGGTGATGACTCATTGCTCACCACTTGGTTACCAGCTCAGATCTTTAGCCATAAAGCCACCCCACATAATTGTTGTGCAAAATGGGTTTTTGAACAAGTTACTTTCTACAGACGGCGTAATTAGCCCTTTGCTTATTTACTGTGTCTTCCAGAAAGCAGCTAATGTTGCACACTTGTCTAAACCCCAGTGGCGTGCTTAAGGAGAACACATCGCTTCACAGAGCTCCAGCGGAGCCACAGAAACACAAACATTCCAGCGTGAAAGAGACGATTTGGAGGAGAAAACCTTCGGCGGGGCGATAAACTGCTCCCACTTGGCCTCTATTGCCTTTTCCTTATTCAGCCTCTTTATCGTGGTTCTGCTCGTTCCAGGGTCCCTGAAAGATACAGAGAGAGAAGGATAGACAGAGACAGATAAAGAGACATAGATAATTTCTTGACATTTTAATTATTCACATGATCTCTCCATAATGTGCTTACCAAACCTGGAATATTATCAAAATTGTGTATGTGACCTTGAGAGGACAGAAAGAAATAGAAGGATGGAGCAAAACAAGTGCGCACATCTCAAGCTCTCTCTCTCCTCCTGGCTTGGGTCTTAATGGCGGTTGATAAAGTTTCATTATTTTTTGTAATATCTGCTCTCTGCCGTGCTGTACCGTTTTCCCATAAAGCTTCACTTTATTGGAAATTGGATTCTGGGATGGTAGAAGCCCCTCCAGGCTCTGGGAGACGCTTCTTACAATCTCTCTCCCACTTTTTCCATTTGTTTTGGCCTCGCTCTCTTCGTCCATCACTAGCACCAACCTGTAGCTCCAGGAAATGAAGGATTAAATTCTCTCCTCTCTCTTTTCCCCCTGTATCTCTCTATTTAACACCACCTATATTCGATGGTTTCATCATTTCTCAATTAGCTCTGATTCTTGTTTTTCCAGTTGTTGTTCCTGTAGGATCTCATTAGTGGTGATTGCTATGGGAAGTATCACTATTAGTGATTTGAACAAACCCCTGAACCCAAGTATTAAACTTTGGTGCATAACTTGTCCTGCAGTATTTGTACAGAGATGAATAATACCTATATTACCAGACCGATCTCGAATCTACCTTTTCTGTCCAAGATACTAGAAAAGGTATAGTATCCTCACAATTATATTCCTTCTTAGAGAAAAATGATCTCTGTGAGGATTTCCAGTCAGGATTTAGACCGTATCATAGTACTGAGACTGCTCCCATTAGAGTTACAAATGACCTGCTCTTATCATCTGATTGTGGTTGTATCTCTCTATTAGCGCTACTGGATCTTAGCGCTGCGTTCAACACGATTGACCACAACATTCTTTTGAATAGACTAGAAATCTTTGTTGGCATTAGTGGAAGTGCATTAGCATGGTTCAAATCGTACTTATCTGACCGCCATCAATTCGTAGCAGTGAATGAAGAGGCATCATATCGATCACAAGTGCAGTATGGAGTACAGCAGCACAAATAACTGTTTTTGCATAGCTATAGGCTAATAAATGGAGGTTGCTGGCATCGCCTCACACACTCAAGTTCATGCTATCTCTTACGTAAAAATAATAAGACGGAAAGATTAAAAAAATAATAATAATTGCCATGGATCTAGTCTTTGCATCTGTTTGTTTGATGTTTGAATCAGGTCTCCTCTGTTGGAATAGAATTGTCTAGGTGGCGTTGTCACAAAAAATAGGGTCCTAGAAATGCTGCAAATGAAACTGCAGCCTCCGGTATTGCAGGAGTATTGGCTGAATTTAGAATAGTATGCTATCGTTCTCAGCTTACCTTATCTAACGTTTTTTGTATAACAGAAATAGTAAACGTAGTAGCCTATGGTATCTGCATATAATAACCTAGAACACTCTTTAAGACTTGATGGCTGCTCTGTCAATTTTTCGTCATCAGTTAGGAACCTAGGTGTGCTATTTGATAGCAATCTTTCCTTTGAAAGCCACGTTTCTAGCATTTGTAAAACTGCATTTTTCCATCTCAAAAATATATCTAAATTATGACCTATTCTCTCAATGTCAAATGCAGAAATGTTAATCCATGCGTTTATGACCTCAAGGTTAGATTATTGTAATGCTTTATTGGGTGGTTGTTCTGCACGCTTAATAAACAAACTCCAGCTGGTCCAAAATGCAGCAGCTAGAGTACTTACTAGAACCAGGAAGTATGACCATATTAGTCCCGTTCTGTCAACACTGCACTGGCTCCCTATTAAACATCGTATAGACTTTAAAATCTTGCTTATTACCTATAAAGCCCTGAATGGTTTAGCACCTTAATATTTGAACAAGCTCTTATTGCATAATAGTCCTCCACGTCTGCTGGCAATTTGATAATACCTAGAATATCAAAATCATCTGTATCCAGATCAGATGGTCACTACAGTCACCCGGATCCAGTCTGTATCCAGCCCAGATGGTGGATCAGCACCTAGAGATGACCTCTACAGCCATGAATGTTAGCGGAGATCAGGACAACTAGATGAGCCCAGAGGCAGATCCCCAGTGAAGACCTTGTCTCCTTGATGGCCACCGTTTCTCCCAAGGTTTTTTTCTCCATTCTGTCACCGATGGAGTTTTGGTTCCTTGCCGCTGTCGCCTCTGGCTTGCTTAGTTGAGGACACTTAATTTCCAGCGATATTGTCGACTTGATTGCACAGATACTATTTAAACTGAACTGAGCTGGATGATGACATCACTGAATTCAATGATGAACTGCCTTTAACTGAAAATTGAGTGTTTACAATTGTCCTTTTGCATCATTGACATACTATTTTCCTAATTAATGCTTGTGACGAGTGGGGGCGGGGCCGAGAGCTGTGGGAACGGAGTGAGGCCGGTGGAGTAATTAATAATGAGCAACACCTGCACCACTCACCGGTCTCGAGTCCCACGGAGGAGCTCCGGAAGGATAAAAGGAGGAGTTACGACAGTGAAAAACGAGAGAGGACCAGGCCTGAATTTTATTTTGTGTTTTGGTTCTGTTTGTGCGCGACAATCGTCCGCAAGGGGCTGTCACGCTATTTTGTATTTGTATATTTTATTAAAGTTTTCTTTGAGCATTCGCCGGTTCCCGCCTCCTTCTTCCCGAACTACGAACTATGTTACAATGCTGTACAATTGCTTTGACGCAATCAGTATTGTTAAAAGCGCTATATAAATAAAGGTGACTTGACTTGACTATGTTTGTTGAGGAGAAAACGTACAATTTTCAAACTAAGAATACCTTAGCAACTGAACCCTAAAATATTTAAGCAGAACACAAAGGAGTAAAAGCGTGTTCAAAATTCTACCATTGTACGATTTCACTACTCTGCACAAAATCCCACACTACCGTCAAAAAGTTTGGGGTCAGTAAGGTTTTTTTAAATGTTTTTGCAAGAAGTCTCTTATGCTCATCAAATTGATCAAATATGCATTTATTGTATCAAAAAATACAGTTAAAAAAACTTTATCATTTGAAATATTATTACACATTTAAAATAACTGTTTTCTTTGAATATATTGTATATTGTAATTTATTCCTGTGAAGCCAAAGCTGAATTTTCAGCATCATTACTTCAGTCTTCACTGTCATGTGATCCTTCAAAAATCATTCTAATATGCTGATTTGGTGCTCAAGAAACGTTTCGTATTATTAACAATGCTGAAAATAGTTGTGCTGCTTAATATTTTTGTGGAAAATATGATAGAGCTTTTTCTTTGATGAAGAGAAAGTTCAAAACAACAGCATTTATCTGAAATATATATATTTTGTAGCATTATACATTCTTTGTAACTTTTGATCATTGCATTGCAATGCATCTGTTTCTAAATGTCTGTTTTATCTTAAAAAAGGCAAACAAATAATTAAATTATGTTCTTAAAGACCAGTGACCAACTAAAAAACAGATTTTGCAATGCTGTAAAGCCTAAGCAACATGGTCTATAATGTATATGGGATTGTCTCAACACACAAAAATCCTCTAAAACCACTGGTGACCTAGTAGGGAATGCTCTGGGCTAGTAATTTTAAGATTACAGGTTCAAACTCTGGGACAGGCAGTTCAAGCACTAGAACACAGTTGCGCCCCTAAGCAAGGCAGTTAATTTTAGATTATTCCAATGGGGATGGTTCATGCAGAAAGGATTCTGGAAGATGCTGTGGCTGCTAAACGACAAACCAACCTACTAAAAGCAGAATGCCTAAATAGAACAACTGTATCTGAATCCCAAAATAATCACATTATGCTTTTTGATATTTTATGGTGATAAAATTTATTTATTTGAATCTCACCTAGAGACCAAATCATTTTGTGTCCACAAGCTCACACATATATTTGTTGCTTTTACATGCAAAGCACATCAGCTTCTATTCTGCACTGAATTCTTAAAGTCAGTTGGAATTCAACCAACTCAATGAGAGCAAGAGTTCTGAAAAAATATTAGCCTGTTTAATTGAGGCAGAGCATGTTTTAATTTGCTTAATTTTTTAAAACACAATTCACTTAATTTTGATTAAGGCTTATTTGCCTTGTGTGTGAAGGTTTTGGTTAATCCTGTTGCTACCAGAATGTAATGAGGATTAGCGTGAACTTGTAACAAGTTATAAATGATACAAAGTTCATAATTTAATTTTGGAATCAGAACTATAGTAACTGTTGTGCTTCACAATTTACCTTTAAGCTAGTAAGAGAGACTTAGAAGACGTCTTCTCCTGTTTCATAGTTGAACTCAAGACCAGATCCTAGAGCAATGCTAGACCCCTCAAGGCACAGATCCAGGCCAATTCCTAACTCCAACACCCTAGACTTGCCAGTCCAAGAACCACCTTTCTGTTTCCAAGAACCACCTTTCTATTGTAATGAACTGAAATGCTGAAATGAATGCTGCATGCCTTTTGTTCAGTGGCTAAATAATTAGAGAGAATTCTTATTTAATTCTAATGGCAAAGAAAACATGCTGATCTGTTGTTGAAATCCATGACGAATGGATAATTCATTCTTTTGTTTTCTATGATGCATTAAATTGATCAATAGTGGCTGTAAAAACATTTATAATGCTACAAAAGATTTCTATTTCAAATAAAAACTGTTCTTTTGAACTTTCTATCCATCAAAGGATCCTCAAAATATTTCACATTTTTCATAAAAATAAATAAATAAATATTAAGCAGAACAATAATAAGAAATGATTTTTCAGCAACAAATCAGCATTTTCAAATAATTTCTGAAGGATCATGTGACATTTAAGACCGGAGTAATGGCTGCTGAAAATTCAGCGTTGCCATCACAGGAATACATTATATGATAAAATAAATTCAAATACAAAGCAGTTATTTTAAATTGTGATATTATTTTACAATATTGTTGTTCTTACTGTATTTTTGACCTTAAAAGTCTCACTGACCCCAGTCTTTTGAATGGTAGTGTGCATCTACAATGATGGGCATGGAGGCGAGCTTGAAGAATGACTGTCCTAAAACACAAACTCTGTAATGTTTTATTTTTCACTCACCTGACATCCCAACAGAAAATAACAGGTCCAACTCTTCCAGAACGTTCTAGAGTCAGTGCCTCCAGCAGCCAATTCAGACAGCACAATTGACGATATAAACACTCACTAGGAAAGAAAAAAGGATGATAACATATACATCTTGCAAATCATATTTATAAAGTGAAAAAATAACCCACCCCCAATATGCCAATGTAATTTGCCTGCAGGGCGCAACATGCAACCTAATGTCAACAACAATGTTCAGCTTTGAAATCCTGTATAATTGCTTAGTTTACATGTTGATGTACAACAGAAGGCCTAAAACTTGCTATCCCACAGAGAGCCTGACAGCTTTCTTTTCATAATATAAAAAAACAAAACAAAAAAAAACATGATGTACGAATCACATCAGATACACAATCAAAAGCTTTGTATAGCTTGAAAGCCCTCTTGACAGCAAAACAGCAGCAGAACTTTGCTTTTGAGGCTGTCTAACAAATCTTTCATCCAGCAATTAATTATATAAAGACATCTATTTTTTTATATATGAGCCAAGATAAAAAAAAAAAAGATGTGCTTGCTTCAGAGTCAGTTGCTTTTGTGAGGACGTTTTTATGGTATCGACAGAGTTTTCATTTACTTTTTTTTGTGTCTTCTGTGTGTGAACACAACTAGTCACACATTGGGGGGATTGTCTGTAAAGAGTGTGAGAATCAAATCCATTGCTAACAGATTCAGTGTTTAATCTCCTATTTAAAGATGAAAGAAAAAAAAACACAGAGACAGAGAGAGAGAGACAGAGAGACAGAGAGAGAGAGAGAGAGAGAGAGAGAGAGAGAGAGAGAGAGAAAGAGAGAGAGAGAGAGAGAGAGAGAGAGAGAGAGAGAGAGAGAGAAGAGAGAAAGTTAGCCTGACTGTGCTTTGGCTCATTTGTTACAAGCTAACATCTCAAGGCCAGCTACATGTCTAAATTAATTCCTCTTACTTTCTTTTCAACGTGAAGTAGAGCCATCTCTTTGCTCTCTGCTTTCTGTTCAAACATCAAGTTTAAGATGTTTAATCAGACCTCCAATAAAAGACATCCACCTACTCACTGTTGGCAGACAACAAGCTTCCTGATATCACGCTACCTAGTTAGTCACAATGTGATACATGGGTTAAATATCTGGCTTAAAAGACACAGGTGATGGAACAGGATTTCTATAAATGTCACATTCAAGCAGAGGTGACCAGACACTTGGGAAAGCTGTCAATAATAAGATCTTTGTTCAAAAGGGTAATTTTACGAAAATAGCTGTTGGCTATAAGAGAACAAAATACAACCATACTGAGATGTATTAATACAAACGTAAACTATAATGAAAGTAGATTTGTACCAAAATGTTAAACTATGCGTGTACTTTTAATATGTTTTATATATAGTATGTGGTGTAAGATGTATTTTTATGTCATTATTTTATATTTATTTCAGCAAAAATATTTTTTTCTCTCAAAAGTTTTCAACTGAGACAACTTGCCCCATTATTTTGACTATGTTTACATGATCTAGTCATATTGTGAGACTCATTTTATAACTTGTAGTTAATAAATGAGTTGAATTATCAGGGGCTTTATAAAGATAATATTTTAGAAAGAAGTTTCTAATGCTCCCTAAGCAGCTGCAGTAAAATCTACAATAAAATACAGTAGACACAGTAATATTGTGAAATATTATTACAAATTAAAATATCTTTTTGAATATATTTAAAAATGTAATTCATTCCTGTCATGCAAAGCTGAATTTTCCGCAGCCAATACTCTAGTCTTCAGTGTCACACGATCCTTCAGAAATGATTTTAATATTTTTGTGGAAACCATTATTATTTATTTATTTATTTTTCAGGATTCCATGATGAATAGAAAGTTCAGAACAGCATTTATTTGAAATATTTTGTTTATAAATGTCATTTAGCAGTAATTTATACCGTCTCTACTGTCACTTTGATTAATTTAATGCATACTTTCAGAATAAAATTACTTTATTTCTTTAAAAAAATTACTTACAACTAACGCTTTTAATGGTGGTGTATTCATATCAAAATAACATGCCCGAGAAATACTTCCATATGCAATGCATCACAGATACAGATCAGAAGTGTGCATGTGTAGTACAGTGCCCTCCAAAACATATCTGTGAACGTTTGGATACATTTAAAGAATATATCAATGTAATTGCATTAGATAACAAAATATTAAACCTATTAGCCTACACCTCTCCTACAGGCGACGAGAGGTAACTACAGTGTAATCCCCATCAAAACCAAAAATGTTTTTCAAGTGCAGGCAGAAAATGCAAATAGGTTATCAAAGGAGTAATGATGCATCGAAGATGCACTTTGACTCCAGCATGACATTCCATTCCATCATGAGACACTGTAAATGAGCCATGTTTATTTTTTCTTTTCATTTTGCTGCATTAGATCCTTCTAGTCAGAGGGTAATCGCTCTATCCTGCTGGGCGAGACTGATGGTTGAATGAATTTTGTTTTCCTGGAAGCTGAGACCCTCACGGTGAAAACTCTCACAGATTGCTGCGGCTCATTCCAGCAGAGAAAGGCATTATTTTCTTGTTTTTCCATTGTGTTTAATGCATTTTTATGTCTGTGTGAACTAAATTTTAACGTCAGAAAAAACGTGTGAGTTTATTTGATGAGATGTGTCAGTATTCCAATCATCCGTGAAAATGTGACACTCAGAAGTTATCAGGAAGGCTTTAATCACATGTAGACAGATTGTTGAATTATGGCAGAAAGTCTGGCACTCAAGCAGCTTATTCTGACCAAGAACCGAGAGTAAAGTGACCAATCACAGTGTGGTTTGTTTTTATGTGACATTTAGAGATTATTTAAACATTTAAAAATGATGAACAAAATGCTAAATCAAAATATGGATTTCTGTAACCAGCAAAATAGAGCACAAGAAAGGGCTGAGTGGTCTTACCCTGGTAGTAGGTGAGGAGGTGTTGAGATCAATGATCTGTGGATGGGGGTAAATGGGCGAGCAGCCCGCATTTTCCTCCTGTTGGGTTTCCACTCTGACGAGGATGTTGCCACAACATCACACCACCTGACAAAACAGCCGTGTTTGGTTTGGTGTGACTGGAAAAATGGTATATGTATTCAAGTCGAACATGTCAATGTTTAGCACTCTTAGACTTAACATTTACTGTAGCTAGTGATAAACACTGCAAAAAAAGTGATATTCTTCCTCAGTATTTTAGTTTTACAGTGCAAAAAAATAATAATATCCTAAATCAAGGCATATTACTTGATAAGCAAAATGATATAAGATATGTCTTGTTTTCTGTGAAATGGATCAAAATGATGTGTTTATGATTTTAAAAAATCCACTGGACTTAGAACTTAATTCAAAGGGAAAACAAGTTTATTCACCTCACTGACAGATATTTGTTCTTGGTTTAAATATAAACTCACTTAATTTTTCATTGATCAGAAAACAACAGTTCAGCTATCTTCATTTTGCATCTTAAGTAAATGTATCTTGATTTAACAATGTTTAGATATTAGTATTGGAAAACAAGACAAAAAGTATATATTTTTTTTACAGTGCATGCAGCATTTAATGCCATGACTTTATGAATGTAAGACTTTCTGCCACAATTTAAGAACTTTTTAAAGCCTTAATTTGTGGAATGACTAAGACCTTTTTTAAGACTAGCAGAAACCCTGTCAAATGCATGTTATCAGACACAACTTCAGCTGATATCTATGGCAGTTATAAAGCTGCTGCTAATTAGAGAGGTAATTAGGGTGAATTCATGTAAATTAGACCGTTTTTATTATTCATTTGCACATTTTAAAAAGTTGCACATTTTTCCTTTTTGTATTTAATTGTTGTGAAGAAATGATAACAATACCAGATCAAATGTAATCAATAATAAAAAAATAAAAATTCACAGTTTCAAGTATATGATGCCTACAGAATTAATGAATGATTTTGACTGAGCATGGCGCTAGCAACACCAAGGTCATGAGTTTGATTCCCAGAGAAAGCAAGGACTGATAAAATATAAATATACCTTAAATGCAATGTAAATTGCTTTAGATAAAAGTGTCTGCCAAATGTGTAAATGTAAATCTTATCAACCCATTTTTTCCACTTTCCTGAAGTCCCAATTTACACAAATTCTGCATATATGCATTACATTTGCAAAAATAAAGCTAGATAATGAAAATATCTCTTTTGTCATCGTCTCACATCTCAGCACCTCTCAGTATCACTGTCCTCATCTGAATCGGAGAGAGTGGGAGGTCGTAGTTTGGTACGTCTCAACTCCTCTCTCCTCTGTCTTTCTCTCCGCTGCTCCTCCTGCGCTTCCTGCTCCTCCTTCTGGAGGAGGTGAAAGTAGCTACGACCCTGCTTCACTGCAAGAATGTGCTGCCTGTTAAGACATTTAAACATTTTTTTAGAATGCAACAAATAAGAGCAATGTGGCTGAGACCACAATCACTGAACATTTATAACACATTAATTTTTAAATATTCATTGTTAATATTAATTTTCCTGTTTTATTCTATAACATAAAAAACATCAGCAATACCCCCTTGTGATTTTTTTTTTTTTTTTTTAGCTTTTACTTCTCTTGAAAAAGTTGGTTGCTAACAAGTGGCTAAATGGCACTGTAAATGTGTGACATTAACTGTCATCACACTGAACAGGTAAACTCATCTATTCAGTAGTCCACTTTCACAGAATTGTTGTGTTTATAATCATGCTCTTTTTCAAACTATTCTAATTCAGACCTTTAGGGAAAATATAATAAACACTGAAAGAGCTGTCAGAAGTATAATGGTGATGCTGAAGTCATGCGACCATGGTGCAGTTTGTTTATACCCTAGGTTTAGCTTTTTACTTCTACCGATTGTATTTAGGCTTTAAAATTAATAAAAGTTGTCTTCATTTGTGAAGACTGAAGAAAACGTGTAAGAATCATACAGTTTTGTTAGTCACAGAGCTCATTTTTGGCAATAATCCAAAATCTTGTTGGGTTTTTGTCGAGGGAATCAGTGTTATGCTAACTTCTGGGTTGGCCTACAAAAATACATAATCACTGCAGCACTCTATCAACTATGGCATCTTTTTTGAAAATTAGTACATCAGCTTCCTATTTCATCAAGGCCAAAAGTTAAGATAACTGAAATAACTGAAGCAATATTGAACAAAAAGCTCTTGATATACGCAGAGCGATGACCTTATCCTCTTGCGACTGTGTTTCATAGAAGCGGCCACAATAATTGCATTTTTCCTTTCAAAAATGCCAGTCTTCATGAGAATGAGCATGAATATTTCAGCACGCTTGGCTACGGTTGTGTCTGTCATAAATGTCAACCATTTTGTGATGCGCAGAAAGAGAAGGGGAGGAAGAGGGTGAGAGACAGACACAGCTCTCTTGCCTGTGGTGAGACTGTGTTAAATTCCCTCACAAACAAAATGCCATCGGTGATGCCTGCCAGGTTCAAACCATAGCCGATGGGCAAGATGCAGGCGGAGAGAGTGGGGTGGAGAGGAAGAACAGATAATAATAGGTTTTGCTGCAAAAACACACAGTTTATCATTTAAATGACTTCTTACATATACCCCCGGTTTCACAGACAAGGCTTAAGCCTACAGTAGTCCCAGACTAGACTAGAAAATGTAAGTCTGAGCTGTTTCAACTGTAAGAAACTTGCGCTGATTGATCTTAAAATATGTCAGTGCCCTTGTTTTTCTAAGACATGTTTATAAAAATGACTTAAATGTCCTAATTGAACTATATGGCCTAATCCTGGCTTAGTCTAAGCCCTGTCTATGAAACCAGGCCATGAATTTCTTATTGTGCTTTAGATTTATTCAGAGCTGTGCTGGTGCCTGCAGGGGGAACCACCAGAAAAAAATAACTCAAACATTAAATTAAAATGCCAGTACTGGCATTATGACTTAAGAATTTCATTATAGGTAGACTGTTGTGCTCTCTTGTGCAGGTCTTAATTTAAAAGCTTCTGACAGAATTGTTTGTTTGATTGACTGATCAACGCAATAAAGATGTGACAACTAACCCCAGTCTTCTGGTCTATTTAAATAATTTCTTACAAGACAAATCTATTTCAAAGCATGACAAGGGATAGTTCACTTAACCCCGCCCCCAGAAAATTCTGTCATCGTTTTCTCACCCTCATGCCATTCTATACTTTGAGAAATGTCTTAGGGCCCTATTTTAACGATCTAAGCGCATGGTCTAAAGCGCATGGCGCAGGTGCACTTGGGGTGCGTCCAAATCCACTTTTGCTAGTTTATCGACAGGAAAAACGGTCTGCGCGCCCGGCGCATGGTCTAAAAGGGTTGTCCCGATTCGCTTAATGAGTAATGGGTGTGTTTTGGGTGTAACATGCCATAAACGTCTTAGGGCCCTATTTTAACGATCTAAGCGCATGGTCTAAAGCGCATGGCGCAGGTGCACTTGGGGTGCGTCCAAATCCACTTTTGCTAGTTTATCGACAGGAAAAACGGTCTGCGCGCCCGGCGCATGGTCTAAAAGGGTTGTCCCGATTCGCTTAATGAGTAATGGGTGTATTTTGGGTGTAACATGCCATAAACCAATCAGAGTCTCATCTTCCATTCCCTCTAAAAGCCAGTTGCTCGCGCCATGGCGGATTCGCTATTTACATGGCGGAATTTACAAGCAGAAAAACAGAACGCTTCTCTAGTGAGGGAACGGATCTGCTCGTGCGCGTAATTCTGATACATGCAAAGACTATCCATTATGACATGTAGGCATTTTTATATTT
>NW_015642448.1:1977087-1981735 GCF_001515625.1 Sinocyclocheilus rhinocerous | reverse complement strand
TGCCTCAAAATAGCAACGTGCCAGCAATGCGCCTGAACACCTCGTTTTCAGACCAGCACGCCGATGGGCGCAAATGCATTTGCTATTTAAACAACATGGCGCAGGACGTGAAAATGACAACTGCGTCGGGCTGAAACTAGCAAAAAACACTTGTGTCGCGCCTGGCGCCGCATTGCGCCGGGTGTATGATAGGGCCCTTAGTGTTTTTTGTCCATACAGTGGAAGTCAATGGGAACTAAAACTGTTTGGTAACCAACATTCAAAATATCTTCTTTTGTGTTCTGTAGAACAAAGGAAGTCATACAGGTTTGGAATGCCAAAAGTAAACAATAAGAGATTTTCCATTTTTGGGTGATACATGAAATACTGTATATATGCTGTTTTGGGATTTGTAAAGTCATTAAACAGACCTAAAGAGCATAATCATATTTTATGAAAACATACATATTCATAGTTCATGCAGTAGACAATCCAGTGATTTGGCAGTGCTTAACTGCAGCATCTGTGGATGCCGCTCACTGGCGCTAAACTGCAACAGCATATTGATGCAGACATAAATAATAATTAGTTCACAGTAGGAATCCTAACCTTGTGCGGCATAAGTGTTTTCGAAGAACCGTGTCCTCTCTCTTCCACGACCGGGGCCACTTTGGTACCAATTTATGAAGAAGGAAAATAAAAAAAACAATGAGAATGAACCAAAGAACATAATTTTATCAGAAGGTTTTGTAAATATCTATAAACAGGGATTGGCATAGGGATTACAATGCCATTTTGTGGCGAAGCCACTGATAGTGCCATAGAGAACACTATTAAAAAAAATTAAACAAAAATAAATAAATTAATTAATTAATAAAAAAATAAAAATCAACATTACTTACACTTTAAAATAACTGTTCTCTATTTTAATACATTTTAAAATTTAAGTAAAGGGATAGTTCACCCAAAAATGAAAATTACCCCATAATTTACTCACTCTCAAGCCATCCTAGGTGTATATGACTTTTGGAGTTATTGGACAATTGGAGTTATATATAAAAAAATGGCCTGGCTCTTCCAAGCTTTATAATGGAAGTGAATGGGTGATATTCAATAGTCTAATATAAGTCCAAATAAACTGTGCCAATCCATCATTTAAAAAAAAGTGCTCCGCACGGCTCTGGGGGGTTAATAAAGTCCTCCTGAAGCGAATCGATGCGTTTTTGTAAGAAAAATATACATATTTAACATTAAAACGTTATAAACCATAATCTCTAGCTTCCGCTAACTGCTACGCGCGTTCACGAGAGAGGGATGGGCGTATCGATCCTGAAGTATCGATATATCGATACTGATGCGAGTATCGAAAGTAAAACATGTGTACAATATGTATTGAATTGGATGAATAACCTGTGATAGAACTATTTTCCTGCTCATTTGAACCATAGACTGTAAGATCTGAACACACGCAAATGCTGCCTGCAATACAGAATCAATCACTCACAGAGAGCGTTGACTCACTTCTGGCAGTGCATTCAAACAGGGCTGCGTTTCCCAAAAGTATCATGAGAAACCATTGATGTTTTTGGGAATGGCAGCCCAGAACAATGAGGACAGAAAAAACATATATGTTTGAGTTATTTCACAACCAACCAATTGTAGCCTAGTTTGTGAAAATCTATTTAAATTGAACGATAAAAGTTCATATTGATCATGTTCTATTCTGTAATAAAAATCATACACTATTAGAATAAAAAGGTTGCATTTTATGTGTGCAACAGCCTTTCACTGGCAGTCCCTTATGAAAATTAACCATGGTTTTATTTGTACATTTCCATGGTTATCACTACAGTAAACATATTTTAACCATGTGTAAACAAAATATAACCTAATAAGTTGCAATTAATGTTAAAATGCGTTTCAAATTTAAAATTAAGTGGATATCATTACCAATTTTACTCTTAGTAATTTAATAATTTATCAAATTTCATGATTTAAAAGTTCAGTTTAGAAGTATTGTATCTGTATTGATTAAAAGTATTGGTATCATATCGAAAACAAAATAAGTGGTATCGCCCATTCACACAACAGGATTTTAAGCCCGATTTAAGCCTGATTTGCAAGTTGTAAACCTAAGCATCGCTGTACAAAAACAAGTTGCTTAATTCAGAAGGCATTCATTTGCTGCTGTTCAAAATTATTTTAAACCTGGAAAGAAAAATGTCTGTTCAGCCAAGTTCACACTACAGGATTTTAAGCCCGATTTGCAAGTTAACGAGCTCACCGACAGGTCAGGCTGTGATTGGGGGAAAATCATCGGGTGATCAGCGCTCAGCAATCTTTATGTGTGAACTACTCAACGACGCATCGCCGATAGCATGCTAAATATCTGGACCGGTCGGCCGACTCGACATCATGAGGTGTCGGGTGTCTCGACAAGCTACAGCCAATGAGAGAGCAAGGCATGGGTTGAGGTCAGCGGAAGAAAAACAGCAGCAGCAACATGGCTTAAAGAAATGTTTGGAAACAAGAGGACCAGTGGAAAATGTCATTAGGGCCTGAGTTCAGTTACACCATACCAACAAGGCAGATGTGAATGGGGATTTCAAATACACCAGCACAAGAGGAAAAACAACCTTAGTCCCACAAATCTCTCTATGTGCAACCAGCTGCCTTCTAATGTGTCAAAGCATTGGCTGCAGGCTCATCATATCTGCATTAACCGAAGAATGCCCGCCATTACAATGGAAATTGGCATCCTCAGCTTTCCTGGGTAAAACCATACATTATGCTAATGTTTGCGCAATGTGATTGCGGAGAACATTAATACAAAGACAAATGCTGTGGAAAGAGGAGAAAATTAGCTCTACTTTAAGGAGGTAATATATTTGTTTTTTTTCATTGGGTCAACAGACAATAGAAACAGCTGGAGTCAGCATGACACTTCCAGGTGCATGTAGATTTAAATGATTTGGCTCTATGATGTTTTAACATTCGCATAAATATCAGGTTAATAAACATTTAAGTACAAGCACACAGCTTGCTTGTTGATCTGAGGAAATGTTGCCATATTAATCGACCTACAGAATCAACTTCCATCGAAATCAAAGGACACATTTTATAAGTTCATGCATTTTGCAGGAATCAAACCCGTTGTGGCATAATGTTGTTTTCCTCAAATATTAATTTCGACTTGTCCCTCTCTGTCTTTAAAACAAGCAAAAATCTGGCTTGCATTGAGATACTTACAATAGACGTAAATTGCACCAATCAGCAAACATTAAAATACTCAAAAGCATTTCCAAAACTGTGTGTAAACATGATTAAAAAAAATCACTTACTAACTTTTTTCTGTTTAAAGTTAATAATTCCTACAATCATAACATGACAATAAAAAGGATAAGACAGCTCAAATGATACACACATTTTAACAGAAAACTAAATGTAAGTGCTTTAAAAGAAATGTAAGCTTCACATTTATGCGTGTAAATTCTCAAAAATTGGCCCAATTTATTTCCATTGTAAATGCCTCACTGCAACCATGATTTTTTTTTTTTTTAAATAAAAGGAAACAGCAGAGCTGTGTTTATCAACATTATGCCACAAATGCATTTGATGTAGTCAAATGCGTAATGCCAAGTTCACACTACAGGATTCAAATATCTAGCATGATAAATATCTGGACCGGTCGGCCGACTCGACATCATGTGGTGTCAGCTGTCTCGACAAGCTACCGCCAATGAGAGAGCAAGGCATGGGTTGAGGTCAGCGGAAGAAAAACAGCAGCAGCAACATGGCTTAAAGAAATGTTTGGAAACAAGAAAGGGAGCAAATTTTTTCAGAACAGATCATCACACAAACAGCTTGCAGCAGTAATTTCTTCCCGATGTCCATTTTCAAATAAACAACTCCTGTTTCACTTGTTGATTCGTGTCATTCCCGTTCAACTTCTCGCGTGTGTTTTCGTGACAAAACATGGTTTGGGGATTGTGTAGAGTTGTTGGGTGACAGAGTTGTTGTCAGCTCGTGTAGTATGTCACCCCCTGTTGCGGATCATTTACGTAGTGTGAACACCACAACGACTTCAAGACAGACAATCAAGTCATGTAGTCTGAACAGCACAGCGATCTGCCGACATTTAAAGTCGTGTAGTGTGAACTAGGCTTAAGAGTGGCGCTCCAGACAGATGATGTAGGATGTAGGCGTAGCGTAAGCTTCGGTGAGAATATGGTAGTCTCGCGAGAACCAAGTTTTGTTTACAGAAGCAAAGTTTGCTTTGTTTAGCAGTCTCATCTTGACTCATATCGAAATCCTCTGACATTTTTCTTTACTAATCCTAATTTTGTACTTCTAATTTATGACTGGTGTTTTGTTTTGCTCTGTCCTCTGCGCTTCCACATTCATCATTCAGCTCTCAACGGACCTTATGATACTCCTCCGTCCTACGTCAACTGCTGGAAAGCCACTCTCTCGTGAACATGCATACAACAGTTAGCGGAAGCTTAGTCTCAGCATCAGACGTCACGCCCACAGACCGTTGGCTAAACGTCTGATGCATATGGGACACAAAAGTGGAAACACTTCAGGAGTTTCGAAGTTGTCGTCGGATTGGTTGAATTCTACAGGATTTCCGGGAGATGTGTGTGTCGCGTTCTTTAACGTTCCACCT
>NW_015642448.1:1975249-1977008 GCF_001515625.1 Sinocyclocheilus rhinocerous | reverse complement strand
AACTGTGATTGGTTGTTTGACATGTCAGTCAAACGGCCTCATGGGCGGGCCTAGGCCAATGAAAGCTGCCATGAATTCCAGACCTTCAGCCATCAGTCTGAAGGTCTGGCTACGCAAGACTAGTGGAAGCTAGAGATTAGAAAGCTAAAAGCTAGAAGCTAGAAAAGCATCGATTCGCTTCAGGAGGTCTTTATTAACCCCCCGGAGCCGTGTGGAGTACTTTTCTTTATGATGGATGGATGCGCTTTATTGGACTTCTATTAGACTACTGAATATCACCTATTCACTGCCATTTTAAAGCTTGGAAGAGCCAGGACATTATTTAATATAACTCTGACTGTATTCGTCTGAAAGAAGAAAGTCATATACACCTAGGATGGCTTGAGGGTGAGTAAATCATGGGGTAATTTTCATTTTTGGGTGAACTATCCCTTTAATTCTTATGACGGCAATGCTACATTTTCAGCATCAGTACTCCAGTCTTCAGTGTCACATGATCCTTCAGAAATCATTCTAATATGCTGAACATATGGCTTCATATGTGGAAACTGTGATAATTTCTTTGTCAGGATTTTTTGACACATGGAAAATAATTAAAAACAGATTTTTTTTTAACCTTACAAATGTTTTCTGATCAATTAAATGCATTACTTATATGACTTCATGAGAGCTATAAATTCACAAATACACTTTTGCTATATAACTTTACCTTGGTGACATATTTAAAATAGGCAAAACTGGCATCAACTATTTTCCAATTTGTTAAATTTATAATCTTCTAATGTTCAGTGCATATCAACCCATGTCTGATCATCGAATCATTTGTACTGATGTTGTACTGACAACACTCTCTTTGGCCATCCTTATTGTTTAGCCCTTCTAAAGTTCAAATATTTAAACAACAACTCATTATTGCAAATTATGCAAGCAACCCTATAATGAGGGCAAGAACTCTAAAATGACCCCTTGAAGTTAATCGCAATCTGACCGGCACAATTCTCTAAATGTGACATTCCACATAGAACCTGCACCTATTTGCACAGTCAATCGGCTGACTTTAATTAACACGTTCGTTTGCACCTATGCCATGTGCCGTCTCATACTTTCACTCAGCTGCAGAAACAGGACCAGTGTGTGGAGATATAATCATTGGGTACATGTGACAGCATTGCAGATAAAGCCTCACACCTCGTTTTCCCGTGAAGAATGTGGAGGGGTTTCGTGAACGAGATTGTCATCAACTTCAGAGATCTTCTCATTTGGTGCCTATTAGAAAAACACAAGTCATTTCAGAATGATTTTACTGGCAGCACAGTTGTACAGAAATGACAATTAAAGTACGGCCCACAAAATCCAGAGAAGATGTGACATTACAACATAACAGAAGTTCATTACAGGCAAAGCGCTCAAAGTTTTTCCCGACGCAGTTTTTGTTTTATCCAGCTGTATTTACTCAGTGCAACTTATAACATCCAACTGAAAGATATAACACCAAAATGTCAGAAAAAAAAAAAAACGAATCACTGAGTTGGAAAAAGTATCACTCCCTCCAAAAAATAACTTGTAAACTCAATCAGGTGTAGCTAATCACCTTCTCAATGGCACACAAAGCCATTTGACTTACAACTGTGATCAGCTGTGGTCATTTTGATTAGCTCAGCATGAAAAAGTCCTTGTTACAACTGAAGCAAATAATCAACTATGGGTGGCAAGGCACTGTCAAAGATCTCCGGGATAAAGTTGTGGACAGACACAAGTC
>NW_015642448.1:1962677-1971038 GCF_001515625.1 Sinocyclocheilus rhinocerous | reverse complement strand
GGATAAAGTTGTGGACAGGCACAAGTCAGGAGATGGATACAAAAAAAATTCAAAGGCTTTATCAATGCCTAGACGCACAGTGAAGTGTATTATTAAGGAGTGGACAGTATTTGGTACAACACAGACCCTCCCTGGATCAGGACGTCACTCCAAACTGGATGAAAGAGCCACGAGGAAACTGGTCGGAGAGGCTATCAATTTCTGTGGAATGACTTGAAGACTGCAGTCCACAAACGCTCACCATCAAATTTAACTGAACTTGAGCAGTTTTGCAAAGAAGAGTGGGCAAATATTGCAAAGTCTAGATGTGCAAAGTTAGTAGAGACAGACTAAAGATCCCAACACACTAAAGGCTGTAATTAAAGCAAAAGGTGGTTCAACAAAATACTGACACAAGGGGTTGATTCTATATAAGGGATTCTTTTCTATACCCACTGTACAGTGTGTGTGTGTGTGTGTGTGTGTATATATATATTACCATGACAATGGTCATGGTCTACCCTTCTCAGTCTCTATTATCATGTCAAATAAAGACAAATGCTCCAAAATAAAATAAACAGCAGTCATCACAAGCTTCAGTTCACTGTAAAAGTGCATGGGATCTCTGAATACCAGCTCCCTTCACTATGAAATACAACAGGTCAGTTCCATCTCATAATTCTGGAAAAGAGGTAGAAAAAGAGACAGACTTCAGAGACAGTGGATGGAAGAATGTGTCCTTTCTCTGGCAGAGGTCTCTGCTCTGGTCTCATGTCCTGCATGCCCTTGTGCACATCCTCCCTCTCCCCTGCTGATAGATGATCTCATTTGCAGTAAATCTGCTTGTGTCTGAGCCAGACATGCCAGAAAGCTCTGCCTCCACTGCTCTACCCCTACTGGGCCTAAAGCCACAACATATGAACCGCATTTAAACACAGTTTAAAGAACTGTTACCTTAAAGAGCAAATCGACTTCACATTGACCATGATTGGTTACTAAAAAAAATGACATATGTTCAACGGGACCAAAATCAATGAGGTTTATGGATTATGTTGAAACAATAATAAAAATGATCCGGTAAGAGTTCTTGTTTTTAACATTTATCACACAACAAAAGTGATGTTTCCCCCCGAACATTCCCCTGAATGTTATCACGATTGCAAATGTGATATTGATTTTAGACAACAGTTCAATCAACCAGAAGTTAATTTTAAGTGACTTTCCTTTTAGACACAATGTTGTCTGTTTTGCTCTATTTTGTCAATGAAAACGGTTCCCAAAAAAGCCAGAGCATAACCGATGCACATCTCAGAGTAAAACTGAGTCAATAATTCAATGACCCATTCATTGACAGTCAAGTTTCTGTATGAAACCTTCATTCAATGAATCGATTGAACGAATGATTCAATGACAAATACATTGATCTGCTGCCACCTACATTTCATCATATAGTCACATTTAAAGTATCATTTCAATATTTTAAGCATTTCATATTTCTGCATTCAACATTTTAAATGCATTCATGCTGCCTTTGAGCTTATTAAAATGTCTGTGAAAATATACCTAAATGCCACAGATGTAACCTCTGTGCAACCTCTGCGGTGCAAAGATGGATTTTGTTGATACTGATTTCATTTGAATTTGAATTTATTGTCTTAATTATTGTTTAATTATTTTTTTATTTATCAGTGTAAGATTTTTCATAAAAGATGACATACATTTGAAAAAAGGGTAGAAAAATACCCATACGAAGGTTACAAAATAAATAAATAAATAAAATACTCCTGGAAATCAATTTAAGGGGGCAAATATGGCCTTTTAATAGGAAAGTTAACTTCTGTCAGAATAATTTGTAAATAGTTTAATTTGTAAATAGTTTTCTAGTTATATTAACTGTATTTATTGTATCAAATTAATGCTGTCACCCTAATTTAGATCCACATAAACACTAAATTTGGCAACATCTCATAGCTGAACATAATGAAGATACTGCCTCATTATCTACTTTTTGCAAGCTACTTTCAAAAGGGCAGCTTTACTGAATTACTTTTTATTATGAGTATTCTGCCTAACTAAAGCAGCTTCCCTGACACAACACTATTAAAATAATACTTTAAAAGTTCATGCTTTAAAAACACAACCAGCAACAGTATCTTACAATACTCCCTCTAGAATACATCAAAATACTCAAATATAATCGTGCATATGTTCGCTTCATCGTTTCTGAGAAATGAGTACACAAGTGGCAAATAAAAGCACACCACAGGAGCACAAAAAACATTTGTTTAGTCTATCCTTGGAGAAGCCTCACGCTACTCTGTTTCAACGCAAAAGGAATGTGTGCAACAACTGAATATGCAACTAGAATGTTAAACAGACCATCTGGGATTGTTTGAAAATGCACGGTGGAAATATCAGTACTTACTGTATAATCGCATTAAAGCATTCCTTACATTACCGTTGCCATGCTATCTAATAACAATTCTCTTCCCTGTCACTTTAAATACTGACAACACACAAAAGCAACCAGCCCGTACATGCCTATATATATAACGATAATAAATTCAAAGCTCACAGCTCATTTGACATTGCAAATTCCCATAATGCACTAGGCTCTGTGCAGATCAGCATGCGTTGTGTAACTGTTTAAGGCATGTAGTTACAGGAAGTGATGGCATTGCTCTGGCCCACTTCACAGGAGTAACTGTGTTTCAAATGACAGCCTCTGTGTCTCATTCATTACGTCTGTGTCGGTTATGAAAAGCCACTGGGAGAAACACAGAGCCATGTTGAACTCCTCAGCAGAACTGGAGAGCATCTTTCACTGTTGAAGCTACAAGCCTCTATGGAACAGTCTGTCTCAGCACAAGAGAAAAGAAGTGCAAAGTGGGAAAGGGTGATGCCCTTATCACAGCTGATGCTGTCAGTGTCATTAATTTGCTCTGTATCCTTGTCCATTAAGAGTAATTGGAGTACTTTAGTTCAAGGATCAAGACAGATGTGTAGGGCCTGCGGTGGTGAGGAGCGCTTGGACAGTGCCATGGGAGAAAAAGTTCACACTAATCACATCAAAGTTTAAAAGGAAAGTACAGTTCATCTAACTTTTTTTTAAACATTAGTTCTTATGGCTCAGAAAACATTCAAAAGTAACATTCCCATTATGTTCTCAAAATGATCAAATGGAACATTCTCTTAATGTTTTCTCTAATGTTCACATAACCAAGAATAAAAATGTTTTTAAACATTTTATAAAATAATTGGACATTTTGAATGTTCAGAGAACAACAACAGGAACATTAGCAAAACATTCTCAGAACACAATTTCGTTAGCTGTCCACACTAAAAGCAAAAATACTACATGATGTGCACAATTACAGCCAATTTGATGTTTAACCCTAAAAAGCCTTGTATCATATTTGATACACAAGTTTCTAAGGCCTCTAAACTATCAACATGATCAAAACTTTGCTGAAAAGCCTGATGTACACAATCTACCACATGCCTTCTGACATTTGGTTAATAGTTTATACTTTATTAGCAAGTAAAAGGCCTTTTAGTATAATTGTAAAAACATCCACTTTCAGGTTACGGTTCATGTGCCTTTTTTAAACTAAAGAATAATGTTTTTATACACTAAAGAATAATTTATATATTGTTAATAATATTTAATGATGAACACTTACTGGACTGAAGGAAATTAGCTTTACTTGACTATCCATCCATATTATTTATTTATTTGAGAAAAATCATGTTAAAATGTGAGCATCAAATACATCAGGCTTTTGATCTCATAATCATCATAGTATCATCATTGTATAATCATTATTGATTATACAATCATTAATCATTCTAATAAGAATTTTATGTTTTGCCCTCCACAAAAAAAAAAAAATATACAGATCTTTGATCATAAAAGATCTACAGATCATAAAACTATCCATTTAAATATAATCTTACTAAGACAAGACATTGTTGGCAGATATAGAGTGACAACTGATATTTATATGCATTTTCTGTAAGTAGTCTGCTATTCAGTTATAAATATATTGATTTACATTACAAACTATTTTTCATCTTACTTTTTGGCCACATAAATATCAGCAATTGCTCCAAATTGCATATTTTTGGTCAGTTTGGACCACTGAATAAAACCTCCGTCTTTTACCTGCTTGAATATGAGAAAAATATAAATATAAAAAAAAAAACATACACAAACTTATATATATATTTTGTCACACTACCCAATTTACTATTATTGCCCAGCTCTTTAGAATTAAGCTTCATTAATCTGATCTTATTAAAATGCTTGTGATGTCTTTCATAGTCAGTACTACCTTGTCTGCTTGTCCCAGATAATTCATGATGAGTTTCTTTGGTTCCAGGTGAAGTGACTCCAACACATCCTCAGCACAGCTCCATCTGAGTGAACTGTAGACTCTACGGGTCAGTGGCTCCAGTCTGTGGTGACATCTGTCCCAAAACATCTCACATTTATATGGTTTGTCAACCTTGCGTGGTCCAGAATATGAAGAGACATCGCTCTGAACTGCCATTTTCACTGTTTTGAGTTGAGAGCAGATCAATTATCAGTCCATTAAAACTATAATGGTTTATATACTGTACACTACCATTCAAAAGACTGGGGTTAGTATGTGTTTGAAAAATGAATAGGTTTATTCGGCATGGATGCTTAAAAAAATCTATTTCACATAAATGCACTTCTTTTAAACTTTCTATTCATCAAAGAAAAAGTGTATCACTAAGAAATGTTTCTTGATCATTAAATCAGCACATTAGATTGATTTCTGAAGGATCACGTGACACTGAAGACTGGAGTAATGATGCTGAAAATTCAGCTTTGCCATCACAGGAATAAATTACATTTAAAATATATCAAAATCGAAAACAGTTATTTGAAATTGTAATAATATTTCACAATATCACTGTTTTTATTGCATTTAATCAAATAAATACAGCTTTGGTGAGCATCAAGAGCATAATTTCTTTCACAAGCATTAATAAAATCTTACCGACCCCAAACTTTTGAAAGGCAGTTCAGATATAGTCAGTTATATAAAAGCAGCAGCAGTCGTCACCATAAAGTCTTGCAGTGCAACCTCAGCCTAATGTTGGCCGTTTGGTCTCCAGTGGTAACAAGACAATTTAAAAACCAGTCTGAACCTGTCCTGTCCGCAGTATTTGAACCCATGCTGGATGGATTATTAGCACAGTTGTGCATCGCATATTGCTCAGGCCATACTGTATAGGTTTAGAATAACAAGCATCTTTATAATTACACTGAGTGAAATAATATTCTATTATATATATTTTTAATCATATTGCACACCAGGTACAGACTCCCAATATTCAGAAGATTAAATAGAACCTAAACACAACAATAAAGTGTTGCGCTAATGTAATTGTGCAGTCAGCTGTACGCCTCTATAGTCGGCACTGAGATTATTAAGGGTGAGTTGGCTGCACTGGGTCCATTAAAGAAAGTCCCCTGTCCACTCTTTCATTCAGATTCCAGGAAATAAAGTTAACAAGCACTTATACACCTTCACAACCTCAAATGTAGACACCTCAACACTTTAATAGTTTCTACAACACCATTAACAATCAGTTCAATAAAAAGCTCTTTGCCTGTCAAAGGCTAAGCAGGACGTTACTTGTTCGTTCTCATCAAACAGCTATTTGTTGCTTCCATTTAAATCTATAAATATCCTTAATTAGCATCTCCCATAGAGCCCCTTCACCCCTCCAGCAGCAGACTGAAATACCTAGCCATCACTTCATTCCTACATTCTCCTCTGGTAGCATCATGGTTAGTGCTTAGTAAGTGCTAAAACACGAGGACGCTATATAAACAGCGTCTGCGATGTCTGCCGGTCACATTTGGGTTTTCTTTCATTGCGCAGTGGTCTCATTTTTGTATAGTTAGTGCTTCTTTAGTCATACTGTGGCTGGATCTTCCAAGACTTTTTCTTCCTTACACTTTTCGATTTTCTCACTATGGCGGATGCTATCAAGTCGCCATCCAGGACTCAATATTGTCATGATGTATCTTGGAATCCCCTGAGCTACAGATGGCCCAGTGTCATCTTTAACCAACATTACGGCCTGCCTCCGTTATTGGACCCTCAAGACCTCAGCTGGATGGAAGCCATCTTCAGAAGGCTGGGGACATCATCTTTGCCCGGGTACTTGCGCACACCCGTGTTCGCTCCCTTTACTCAGGCCTCAGGACAGCCCATGTCTAAGCTGCAGAGGGAGATGAGTGGAGGGGTGTTGGAAGCGGTTGGTGAGATGTGCAAGTGGAAAATTAGCTTGGATGTCAATCACTTCGCTCCCTCGGAGATCACTGTCAAAATACAGGATGGACTTTTAGTAGTTGCAGGTATGGGTGATAAAGACTACTATAAAGAGATAAAGACACACACACACACACATATATTCAGATGCAAAAGGCTCTAAGAGCCTAAATTGAGCACTTTGTTTTATCAGGCTCCTATGTTTAGGTTCAGTAATTTTAGTCTAATGGCAATGTATAGGTTTTTTTTTTTATGCAATTAAAGTGAAAGAATTGAACATAAATATAGGAGCCTGATAAAAATTCTCATTTTAGGCACTTAGAGGCTTTTGCATCTGAACTCTTCATATAAAATTTTGCATTTAATGTCAGCTACCAAATGACACTTATTTATTTATTTATTTATTTATTTATTTAAAGTTCCCTTTTTAATATTTTTTTTAAAAATCACAAAAATATAAAATGCTCTTCTTTGAGCTAAAGTTATTAATCTCTGAATTTTTTGCTAACAACTTTGATCTATAGGAAAGCACGAGGAAAGACAAGATGAGCATGGCTACATTGCTAGATGTTTCACAAGAAAATACACGTAAGTGTTAACAAGCACATTCAAAAGTACATCAAAAATACAGTAAAAACTGTAATATTGTGTCTCACGCTTGAGGTATTCGGCTAATCACAACGCACTGGATAGCTGGCTAATCAGAGCACACCTCGCTTTTCAGACCGATTAGTTTTGTAAAAATCGACGCGTTTCAGAAGGCGGGGCATACAGGAGAAACAATAATGTACAGTATGTGGAAAATAATGTGTTTTTTTAACTTTAAACCGCATAAACACATTTCATTACACCAAATACACAAAATAATGTTCTTTTTAGCAGCATCATATGACCCCTTTAATATCAGCTACCAAATGACACATTATTTATTTATTTTTTGGAAATTCCATTCATAATAATTTACTAAATAATTTACTAAATATATAAAATGCTCTTCTATGAGCTAAAGTTATTGTTCTCAATTTGTATTAACATCTTTGATCTATAGGAAAGCATGAGGAACGACAAGATGAGCACGGCTACATTGCTAGATGTTTCACAAGAAAATACACGTAAGTGTTAACAAGTTCATTCCAAAGTTTGGGGTTGGTGAGATTTTTTAATGATGATCATCAAGGCTGTATTTATTTAATCAAATATACAGTAAAAACAGTAATGTTGTGCAATATTATTACAATTTAAAATAACTTTAAAATGCAATTTATGCCTGTGATGGGAAAGCTAAATTTTCAGCATCATTACTCCAGTCTTCAGTGTCACATTATCCTTCAGAAATCATTCAAATATGCTGATTTTTTTCTCACCATTTCCTAAGACTCCCAGGTGGTGTTGATGCTGAAAATCTCCAGTCACATCTGTCCGCAGATGGGATCCTTACAGTGGAGGCACCATTACCCAACATTCCCCTCCCTGCTGATGTCAATATCCCCATCCAGGTATTGATTAGTTCTGACAGCTGTTTAATCTTTAATCATACAGTCTGAACATATTCACTAATTGAAGCTCAACATTAGGCACTGAGTGTTCTGGGTGGCATGCATTGCACTTGTTTATAATATGTCACCATTACATTTAAGTGGTGCTTTCTGCCATTCATGGTGAAATGGCACCATTATTATCATTATTGAAAACTTTTCTAGGTAAATCCAAGGGTAAACACTACCCATCCATCCTCCGGTACCTAACTGGTTTTGTATAAGAGCTAGACATTGCAGTAACTGTTTCTCAGGAGCTGTCATTTTAGTCAGTCTATTGGCAAAAAGCTGACAGCAATTTAAGTTTGCAGGAGAAACTATGTTGTAAATCAGACATGCGAGAATAAAAGGATTTCTCAAAACCTATTATTTCAATTATTTTGTTGTATTATATTATTGCATGAGATGTGGCCATTCAAATGAATTTGCATCATTTTAGAATTTAGATATTGTTTATCTGTTGCATGTCTTTGTCAGTTTATGCCAATTTGTTAAGCCATGCCGTCATAACAGGCTGCAAAAAAAAAAAGTTT
>NW_015642448.1:1905872-1959610 GCF_001515625.1 Sinocyclocheilus rhinocerous | reverse complement strand
TTTTTTTTTTTTTTTTTACATTAAAGCAATACGGATTTCATAAATAATTAGAGGTTCACAATTCTGCAATTTTGTAAATGTCAAATGCCAAATTTGAAGTCAGTTTATAAATAAATCATCCAGCAATTCTAATTACCAGGCTCGTAATTGTTCTAATAACCAACAAAGAGATCAAATGCAAGCTTTATTTTCCCGCAGGGGACGTATGGCCTTTCTTCACAACCCAGAAAATTAATCATTTTTGTGTACACTGACCCTGGCATTTTAGGGTCTTGATGTGGCATTTAAGCTCTTGACTTCATTTAAAGACTGTTTCTCGTTTGCCACAGGTGGAGGAAACCGTTGGAGGAAAACAAGAAGATGCTGATGAGCCTCAAGTTGAAGCAGAAGCGAAACCGGAATCATTTGAAGGAGAAACGCCTGAACTCTCAGTCTCAACTGAGCTTCCTGAGGGTGGACAGATCACCGAACGAGACCAGCAGACTGTATCTGATGTAGATCCATCTAGAGAACCACAACCCCAGTCCATCTCAGAAGCTGCACCAGGTACCACTGAGTATGAAAGAGAGCAGGTCGGTGAACCCGGAGAGGAGGACAAAGAAGGTGCTTTTCAAGAGGCGGTTGAGGGCACCGAACGAGACGGAGAGGAAGTCCATGAGACTGCAGACAAGCCTCAGGCTCCAGAGACTCCAGACACCATCACCTCCGAGCAAGGAGAGCAAGCAGAGGCCACGCAGCCTCGAGAACTGGAAGGTGAAGAAGGATATACAGACCCTGCTGTGACAGAAGATGAGCAATCAACCTTCGGGCAAACCCAGGAGGTGTTCAAGCCTCAGCAGGTGCTTCAAAAGGAAATGGATGTAGGCAAAATGTAGGCTACAAGATAGCAACATCCCAGCTCTTTCCTTAGCCTCTTAATTCCCATAAATATTTTCGAATTTACTGTTACATGCATCTTCTTAGCACTAATAAAGACCTGAGCAAGATTGTGTGAAGCTTCTTGTTGTGCTTTACAATAACAAGAGCGATTAATCAGGAAAAGCTGAGAAATGTTCCAGCTTAAGGTGACAGACAGAGATCTGTCAATGTGGCACCTAGTTGACTTCTTGTTGTCCTTGCAGAGAATTTTATATGAATCTTTTATGCAGTGGATATGGTTGCACATTGCATCACTTGAGTTCTAGTAAATATTGTGTAATTCTCATCTAACTCGGATGGTTATGATGCCAGTGCCTCTTGAGCATGGTTATATTCATGATTCATTAACCTCAAACCCTCAAAAATAGACAACTAGAAAACGCAAATCGATTTGACAAGAAAAATCCAATGGGCAAACACCCATCAGTAAACCAGCAATGGAGTACCGTTTTCTTCAATATTTTCTCTCCACATCCTCGTCGAGGAGATTGAAAGCGAGCCAAAGCGTTCAGAATATTCTCCACACTAATCTCTCACCCAATTACCGCCACCGTGCAGAGACAACTCCCCTGGAGTCGCTTCCATAAGCACACAGCCAATCTACCAAGCGAACACCCAGATGTGATAGAGGACAGAGGATTGTGAGACAAAGGAGAGCATGATGCTTGATTTATTACTCGACAACATCAAGAGGTTATATAGGTCGGATAAGCAAACAGGTGTAAAGCGTAGGAGAAATAACATCCACTATATCGGCAATGCAGCTCATTTATTAACTTTAGAGATTTGCAGAGAGGAGTAATAAATAAAAGGCTTGCTTTTGTAAATTCCATTTATTATAAAAATGCATAGCTTACATCCCTACACAAAAAGAAAAAAGAAAACACACAAATAAGAAAAGAAAAAGAAGAGGAGACAGCCTTTGAGAAAGAGCTCCAGCATTCAGGCCCAGTTCTCAGAGAAGACATAGTCCATTGTAACAAATATTCAGAAATTCCATTTGGATTCAGGGTGAAAACAAGTTTAGGTCAATATGAGGGACAGAAAGTCCAAAACGTACTCTACACAAGTATGTGAACATAAACTTTAGCTCAGCAAGCTTGGTTTCACATCTGAATGTGTCTGAAAGTAATTTATATTGCAACACAAGCATGCATTGCATTACCAGAGTTGTCCTCTATTTTATCAGAACATGATGGAGCAACAGTTTAAGAAGAATCTTAACTTAGAACTCAAGCTAGAAAATTAGTTAAATGTATAGTTGAAATTAAAATTCAGTGATTGTTTACTCACTCTCATGTTGTTCCAAACCTGTATGACTTTCTTCTACAGAACACAAGAAGATATTTTAAAGAATGTTTGAAGAACACTTTGAAGAACAGTTTATTTGAAGGGAGCTCTATCGCCCCCTTGAGGTTTGAGACTTGCCATTACAATGTTTACCAATGCTTTCGCATCAAGGTACTTGGGTAGAGCATGTTTATGACCATAGACTCGATACTACAGAAATTCGGCCTGGTCTCATCCCATTTCGTACCTTTCCCTTGTCACTTGACTGGTAGCTCTATCACATTAATTTTTCTTCATTGACATAATTGAATTTACGTAATTGAAAGCTATTGGTATTTGATCCAACCTTGTACCATGTAGAGTGACATTTGATTTATGGACTACTCACTAGCAGATTAATGACTTTTGGTTTAAGTAAATTTATGAAACTGATAAAACTAGATTTTGGCACTGGCTTGGAATAAATACCATGGGTGTGTAAGCCCATATTCACTCCCTGGCTTAGGCTGAAGCCATGCTGGGTTCCTGAGGTCTGGCCTCGGGTTCTTCTACGGATTCTGCAGGCATTTCGTTGCTGTAAAGGTAGTACGGAGGGGTCTGCCGAGCTTCAATGATGAGAACCCCTTCCGGAGACAGAGAGGCGAACACAGTGAGAGGGTCCACATCGGATGGGATTCTGTGAAAAATTAGAGAGTTTAGAATGATGTCCGTTTTTCCATAAGTAGAAAGGTTCCAAAAGGGGGTTTTCACAGCAATGCCATAAAAGAACCATTTTGGGTTCCCCAAAGAACCTTTCAGTAAACAGTTCTTAAAAGAACTATTTTTACTTAGGGTGAAGACCATTTTGATAATCTAAGTAAACTTTTTGCACTATAAAGACCCTTTGTGCAATGAAAAGTTTCCATGGATGTTAAAGTTTCTTCATGGAACCATCAATGCCAAAAAAAAAATATATATATATATACCTCTTTGACACAGATTGAACCAGATTCTGATTTAAGCCATTGTAAAATGTGGTTGTACATATCTGATAGCTAATATCTAAATACATACTGTACTTTTCAACTTAAAAAGTGCTTTTTGGATTGTACCATGCAGTTGCACTGACACAAAGCTTGGAATCAAATGTTACACTAAGAAGTTGACAAAGGTCAGTTTAATATTAACAACTACACAGTATTGCCTGAACATAACCCAGACTAATTGAGTTCTAACTCAAGTCTAAAGTTGATATTAACCCAGAATTGTGAAAGTTGCTCAAACTATACCCTTGTGTACTCAGTATATTCTCATTTTGGTTTAATTTTCAACAAACTTCATTTTCTGTGTGGCAGCTTGTGGCTAGAAGATAATTCCCAATGCATTTTGTGGTTTTCATTTAAATGTTCTGCCTGCCATCACTTGCAATGAGAGAAAGAGAGAGAAAGTGAGCGAGTCCTGCTCCAGGTGCTGGGCTCAGAAATAGAGTCTGTTGCCAATTATTACAAATCGCCTCCTGATGCAAAGTTTATCACCAGAAATTTCCATCTACACACTAGTCTAATCATCCAGCAGGCAAACTGACTGCAGCCGTTTTAATGAGAGGAGTTCTTACTGTCTGTTTGAATTGTGATGCCTTTAAGGCTGGATTACCATAAATTCATATCTGCTCTACAGAGAAAGGGTGGAACTTGTTTTGAACATGAATGAATGGTGATATCACACAAAGCCACTTCCTGCTGCATAAGTCTAGAGGTGAGGGAACTTTTAGAGCTGCTTTAGAGATTTGAGAAATGCTAGATAAAATAATTGTACTTAACACAGTATATGAAATAAATAATTTCCACTGTCAGCAATATATTACTAAATGCACTGCAAAAAGCAACATCCGAACCTTCCTTGTAATGCTTTGCATAGGCAGAAACTCCACACATAGTAAAGAACCCCTCGTGTGAGTCACATTCACAATTATTTATAGAGTTTGACTTTAACAAGTTTCAAAACTAATGATGAGATGCCCTACTCTAATAATCACAAAAATATACAGAACACACAAAAACCTGACACTTTCTAATTAGATTGACTAGTTTTTTTTATTTTTTCAACAATTGAATATTACATATGTTTATAATATATTAACATTGTCAAAAAGTTTGGGGATTGCAAGATTATTATTTTTTTTAATTAAAAATAAATAAATAGTATGCTCACTGAATATATATGAACTGCTGTTCAAAAGTTTGGAATCTGTATGATTTTTTAATGTTTGTGAAAAGTCTTTTATGAGCACCAAGGCTGAACTGATTTGATAAAAAATACAGTAAAACGGTAATACTGTGAAATATTATTACAATTTAAAATAACTGTTTTTTTTTATGTTAATATATTTTAAAATGTCATTTATTCCAGTGATGGTAAAGCTAATTTTTCAGCAGTCATTACTCCAGCCTTCAATGTCACATGCTCCTTCAGAAATCATTCTAATATGATGATTTGGTGCTTATAAAAATGTCGTCGTCTTTTTTTGTTGAAAACAAAACAGCTGTCTAAACCATAATACATGCTTTTCCCCTCAGAATTCTTTGATAAATAGATAGAACAGCATTTATTTGAAACAGAAACCTTTTGCAAAATGATGTCTTTTACTGAAACTTTTGATCAATTTAATGCATCTTTACTGAATAAAATAATTTCTTTAAAAAAAAATTAAAAAACTTACTGAACCTAAATTTTCGAACAGTACATCATACAAAACTACATTTAATACTACTTAATTTCAGTCTAATGCTGTTTGGATTAGCATTTGACACCTATGGTGCTTTAAAATGCTGCCTAGTTAGAGCACACTAGGGTTTATTATAACAGAGCTACTTTACTGTTTTGTTGTTGTTGTGCTTTAATCTCTGTGAGAGTGAGAGGACACAACAGAGATAGACAGAGAGACTCTGACAGAGATAGAGAGACAAAGAGAGAGAGACAGAGAGTCTCTGAGCTTTGTCAGTCATCATGGCCAAATAAGGCTGGAAGGTTCCACACTTGTTGCCAAGCTTCTGTGGAGTTTATATAAACCTTATCATGTAGCTGACTTCAGTGGTCTGACGCTATTCAATTAGCACAGCAATGCTACAGCCTTCCTGCGCTGTGCAGCTCTGCTACTGGAGGGCAAATGACAAATCTGAAAGCTATCAATAACAAAAAAGCTCAGTTGAATTGAGAATAGACAATTTTACCCAATATTTATGCGTGACCTATATCTTCTGTAAGAGTATTGTGTTCTTAGCTCAGCAGAATGTTAAACACTGTTAGAATCGATCTCTATCATTTCACATCAACAACATGGTCTGTCAACATCAGATCAACTAAGCAATTTAAATTGAAAGTGGAAGACATAAAATAACTAAACTAATAATAAATTAATAATACACTACCATTTGAAAGTTTGGGGTCAGTAAGATTGTTTTGTTATTTTAATTTTTTTATTTATTTAAGAAGTATTTTATGCACACCAAGTCTGCATTTATGTGATTTTAAAATAAAGCAAAAATAGTAATATTTGAAGTACTATTATAACATACAATTCAAATAAATTTTAAAGTGTAATTTATTCCTGTGATGCCAAAGCTGAATTTTTAGCATCATTACTACATTCTTCAGTGTCACATGATCCCTTAGGAATCATTCTAATTTGCTGTTCAAAAAACATTTCTCATTATTATCAATGTAGCTTAATATTTTTTGGATTTTGGAAATTGTGATACATTCAGGATTCCTTTATGAACATAAATACAGAGATAAACATGTACTTAAAACAGAAATCTTTTAAACCATTACAAATGTCTTTACTGTTACTTTTAATCAATTTAATACATCCATACTGAATAAAAGTATAAATTCTTTCCGGACCCCAAACTTTTGAATGATAGTGTATATCTCTTGTGTAAGGAGGATACTAAAATAGTACTGCATTCGTTCAATAATTAAATTATTTTTCTTTGTTAGAGTCTCTTTCTGTGTCTCTGTCAGAGAAACAGCATGGTGACGAAAAAAAATCAAATCACTGTGTCGCTTAATTACTGCAGACATCGGAGCCACATGATATGTTGTCTGAGTCTAACTAGAGTTTTCTCTTTTCTATTTTATCTCTTAACTTTGATTCTTTTTCTCTGCCTCAACCATCCCATTTGATGCTGAAGAGTGAGAAGTAAGCTGAGAAGTTGGGGTGGGTGGAGGAGTGGGAATGCTTTGTGTTGCTTTAAAAACTCTGAGTGACATTCCTCGGGAAGTTGCTTCATCATTCTAGAAGGTTCCAAATCAGAAGCTCCCAGAAACTTTTGATACAATCATCAGACTTACTGAATTTTCTTCGTGAAGTTTTTGGTAACAATTCCGCCCTCGTCTTGCTTTTCCTCATGCTTCCCTGGTGAAAAGACATAAAGGCAGTTGTTAATGCAGAGATCGATGGCTTCTAGCGAGATGATCGATACGACCATACAACACTTAGGACATTCTGCAGTTATCAGCTTTTAAATAAGAGGTGTAGAGAATTGCTTTTGAAAAAGATGTCGCTTTAAATACAAGATCAATATATACAGGTAACTTGAAGTCAATTCAAGCACTGGTTGCTCATGAAAAGCTATAATGTTTGGCACAGAAGTGTAACCTTTACCACACTGACATTAAATTAGACCCAAACAGGTTTATAGTCTCAGACTTTCTGTCCATATAAGGCTTTTTTGTTGACGAGCCTTCACATTTTACAGTCATTGTAAAGGCAACACTATATTTTGTGCTATTTCAAATCAAGAAGGCCTGTTTAAAAGCCTCTTGGCCTCATTCTCTGCAGCTGTTGGTCACTAAATGCCAGTCATGCCATACTGTGTCTCGCCGCGGCCTACATATCTACAATTACTGGCTCTTTAGGGAACACTATGAGCACAAACACATTTGATTGATTGTTCTCCTGTCAATACATTCATAATCTGAAGCCGCTATAATTATTGCTAACAGTTTAAAATGTACATGAATGAAAGGATATTTTGAGAGCATAGTTTATCCATATAAATCGATATTTATATGGAAGCTTATTTCTGCAACAGAATAAAAATATTATAAAAATATAATAAAGGTAATTGTACTTTTTATCACACAATTCTGACAAGTTTATATCTTGCAATTGCAACTTATGCACTCGTAATTGCGAATTTACAATTTACGCAATTCAGACTTTTTTCTCAGAATTCTGTTTACATCTCACAGTTCAGACTTTTTTTCTCGAAATTCTGAGTTTGCATCTCACAGTACTGACTTTTTTTCCGAATTCTAGCATACATCTCGCAATTCTGATTTTTTTCTCTCGTAATTGTGAGTTTATATCTCGCAATTGCAAGCTGTAAACTTGTAATTGCGAGTTTACATGTCACAATTCTGACATTTTTCACAGAATTCTGTTTACATCTCACAGTTCTTCTGACTTTTTTCTCAGAATTCTGAGTTTACATCTCACAGTTCTGTTTTTCCCCCTCCAAATTCAAAGACACCTGAACTGATTGCATACACAGTCAAAATTGAAGTCAAAAAAGTCAAAATTGTGAGATGTAAACTCAGAATTCGGAAGAAAAAAAATAGAATCGCCAGATATAAACTCAGAAAAAACTCAGAATGGCTGGTTTATAACTTGCAATCGCAATTTTGAGAAAAAAAAAAGTCTGAATTATGGGATATAAACTCAATTGTGAGATAAAAAGTTGCAAATTACCTTTTATTAATTACCTCCATGGCAGAATCAAGTTTGCATACATTTACCTACTGACATACTGTGCAATAGCCTTTCCCTATTTAACAAAGATGTTCAGACATGGCTGAGGCATTTGTTTGACAATGCTTTCCCTCAGGACAAAGTTGAACTTCATGTTTTGCCAATTTTCAAGGTGTTATAAAAATGGTCACCAGAATCTGAGGTCTGTGAAAAGGTCTTTGGTAAATCAGAGCGTAGGGTAGTTCACTTTGATATCTCTGTGTGACACTTTTAGAATGAGGTTATGTGACGTTAGGTTTTGCTGACCCACCCTCCTCCCACTGTGACTGAGTGACCCAGCTGGCATACCAGCACAGTGTTTCTAAAAATCCCAGCACACCAGGCCTTTGCTCTATCCTGAACTCTGAACTTCTGTCCTGCCATCACAGTCAACAAATATAAAGTATTTCTGGAGCAGACAGCAACTGTACTTTGCCCTTTCCGCTTAATAGGTTTTACTAAAGGACTTTGGTCATTAAAGAGAAAAAAAGCAAAGGAAGATGTGCAGTGTGGGACTCTCCATTTGAGGTCTAATTCAGTGTGTTTATGTGTGTGAACCTCAAGGGAGCTCAGCAGGTGGCTGATTTACTGGTAATGTGCAAGTCATGCCAAAGGCCTTCCATTCTCAAACCACAGAGAGAAAGCAACAGAGAGGTATGGAATAATGGGGCCCAAAGGGCATTATTGAAAATCTGGTGTCATTTTTTTCTTGTTATATATATATATAGTTTTTTTTTTTCAAAAGAAAATTTGTGTTTAAAACAAACAAAAAAAAAAATCAAATATCAAAAAATTATTTGGATCATTCTCAATTCAGCCATAACATTATCAACAACAGGTCTGATTCATGTAGCTCAAGTACTGCTGCCCAGCCAAGTGGGAGATAAAACATACAAAAAAAAAAATGTCATTCAATTCAATTTTTCAATTTAATTGTTGATAATATAATTTGAAATGACAATTTGTATAAAATTAGAAAAAAAACAAACATACTAAATGAGTTGTGCGCTCTATGCAAATAAATAAATACTTATGTAAATTAGGAAAACTTAAAAAAATACAACCAATATTTAAGGAGTTATGTGTGCAAATAAATAAATAAATAACCTGGCCAGATTTATTATTTGTTGTTTTGTGAAAAGAGGCCTTATTAATGAATGTAGGAGATCACTAACCCAAGTACCAAAAATGCTATGTTAAAAGTTCCATATCATGTCTCATAACATTTGGAATGTATATAACATTCCATGTTATTCGATGATTTATTATTATAGGCTAAGGTAATGTAAATTGTGTTACCAATAATTACTCGTCCTTCTCAAAGTTCATACGTGTTTTCTCACCTGACACCTCTACAAAACCGTCTTTAGTTTTGACATTAAGCTCCTCAGGTTTGAAGCTGTGCACGTTCACGCACACTTTCCACGGCTCGTCTGGGTTGGTCGGGGGCGCGCTGGATCGGCGCGGGCTCTCGCTGTACCTGGAACTGAAGCCCTGAGGTGAGCCCATGCTCGTCCGCGGGAAGCCCGTGCGCAACGAGCCCGTCCACGGCGCGTCCAGGCGGGTGCTCAGTCGAGGTCGTGCCCAGCCGAGCCAGTCCATTGATAATTCGTCGTGAAAAGGTGGCAGTCCAAAGTCATCGTCCATAAATCGAGATGCGAGCGACTGTTCCCGGAACGGATCCCGCGGAATCCTCTGTCGGTTGCCCATAGTGTAGTAATCCCCTTCTGCCATGGTGAAACTTGGGGGAAAAAAGTGAATTTAGATAACGTTTCTTGTTCAAAACGTCG
This sequence comes from Sinocyclocheilus rhinocerous, assembly GCF_001515625.1. Taxonomy (NCBI): domain Eukaryota; kingdom Metazoa; phylum Chordata; class Actinopteri; order Cypriniformes; family Cyprinidae; genus Sinocyclocheilus; species Sinocyclocheilus rhinocerous. The sequence continues at coordinate 1,949,839 of NW_015642448.1, read as the reverse complement.
CGTTCCTGTCAGAAGTACGAATATAAGTTATTAAAAACAGCGCAAAACTAATTCCGTTTCAAAAACTTGCCGCAAGTCTCCAGGCGCGTGATTACGCACCTAAGTTTACTTGTACCACTGTGCTCATGTAGGAGTTCTAGAAGTTTACTGACGATTTAAGTGCTCTTTCCACTGGTTTATATGTGATTTACCGGTCTAGAAAGTCCAGAAAGTGCTCGGCGACACACGACAGCTGATTGAAGACCCTCCCTATCCAAGTTTAGACCCCGGGCTGTGACTGGCTCCACCGGACAGCGACTGGTCCAATCTCACCCTCCCCCAGATGACTCATTCACTTCATAATAGAAAACTACTCACTCCTCAAGGCCGGAGAGGAGTCACACACTCATATGAAGAACACTAATAATGTTCTAAGCACGAAATGTGACGAAATACAACAGAGGCATGCTGTATCTGCTTTTCCTTCTTCATATGAGTCTTTGCATATGTCATGAAGGAGAAATTAGAAAGATGAGCAAGAAAAACATACTCCCAGTTATATTTTAAGATGTCTCCTATCTGTTGAAAAGTGTACAGTGACCCAAAAAGCCTGACTTTAAATGTAGTTTCGTTAGACAACAAAATATCCAGCCAATGAACTGACATTTTTACAGCACTTTTCAGACAGAAATTAATAATATGAATATAATAAAATACAATTACATACATATATATATATATGGTGGGTTTCCTCCTATGAACTACTTGCTTCAGTTCCTTCCACAAAATTTCAATTGGATTAAGGTCCGGACTTTGACTTGACCATTATGAAACATTCACTTTGTTCTTCTTTAACCATTCTTTGGTAGAACAACTTGTGTGCTTCGGGTCGTTGTCTTGCTGCATGACCCATTTTCTCTTGTCATTTCTCCAGTAGCCCTCTGGCTTGTCCGCATGATCTTTAGCAAACTGCAGACTAGCAGCAATGTTCTTTTTGGATGCACCATGCACACCGTGGTTCAGTGTTCTCCTGATGGTGGACTCATAAACATTAACATTAGCCAGTGTGAGAAAGGCCTTTAGTTGCTTAAAAGTTACCCTGGGTTCCTTTGCAACCTTGCAGACTATTACACGTCTTGCTTTTGGAGTGATCTTTGTTGGTTAATCACTTCTGGGGAGGGTAACAGTGGTCTTGAATTTCCTCCATTTGTACACAATCTGTCTGACTGTGGATTTGTGGAGTCAAAGCACAGCATGTTCTCAGTGCTGCTCCATTTCACTTCCAGTTACAGTAAGACGCGATCCTGGGATTGTGCTGTAGCTCAGCATTCCTGCATCTGTTTTTGTAACCTTTTCTAGCCTGATGAGCAACAGCAACTCTTTTTCTGAGGTCCTCAGAGATCTCCTTTGTTCATGCCATGATACACTTCCACAAACATGATCAGACTTTGATAGAACCCTGTTCTTTAAATAAAACAGGGCACACACTGAGACCTGATTGAAAACAACTCTGAAAAACAGATGGACTCTAATTTCACCTTCAAATTAACTGCCAATCCTAGAGATTCACATACTTTTGCCACTCACAGATATGTAATATTGTATCATTTTCCTGAATAAATAAATGACAAAGAACAAATTTTTGTCTCACTTGTTTGATTGGGTTCTCTTTGTCTACTTTCAGGACTTGTGTGACATTTTGATTTATGCGGAAATATAGAAAAAAAAGGGTTTTAAAAAAGGGTTCACAAACTTTCAAGCGGGACTGTGTATACACACACACACACACACACAGACATATAAAGACAGTGAATAAAGAGAGTGCAATTTTAAATAAGCAAAATAGTGGGTGAATTAATTAGATTAATAATTTATTTAGAACTCTTTGAATATCATACCATATTCAGACCACAGAGAACTAGGCATTGATTTACTTTAGCAAGGGAGACATTGATATTCTTCTGCACATAAACAACATTATATATACATTGTAGAATAGGGGGAAATGATAGGGGAATGTTCTTGACATAATCTTCCAGCCTGGTGCCCTGCATTGAGATTTTTAACTTTGCACTAAAACAAAGACACACTTGCTTTATATCTTTACCATTCATTCTGTGCAAAAATAAATTAATTACTTGTATTACAGGATATTGCAATCATTTTTTTGCAATTACAGAAGCCAATGGCATCCTCTGTAGCATGTTTTGACTTGGATTTTGTAAAATAGGTTGGATTCATGGCAACATTTTATCATGTTTTGTTTTTAGACGGAATGCAAATTATGTAAATTAGAAAACCAGCCTTGTAAACAGTCAGTACCACTACTCCATCTCAATAAATAAAGCCCATGCCTAATATTGCCACACTAAACGTTTGCATATTTACACAACAGATTTACATATGCATTTACTAAACTCATTTACGTTTTGAGACGAGAGAACAAGATGAATTCAAGAAGATAAATCGTTTGTGATACACTTCAAGTTTTTCCCCCTTCCTCTACAACTTATCTGTACAAGTGTCAGAATTCACAACAGTCAGACAGCTAATAATATACAGTGCATAGAGATCACCATGCCTTCGTTTAACAAGCATTCAAATAGACTTTATGACACAGAAACAAAGAAACTGCCATCATCTGTCGCAATGAAGGTGATGATTTTTACACGCCGTTTCATCAAGCTGTATCGCACACCAAATATATATCTTTGATCCTTTAAAAAAAATCCTTGATCTAGCCACTCTGACTGATTTCTTATGACAGCCATCTTCATTTATCCCAGTCTGTACTAGTTTCTCTGCTGTTGCACTGATGTACAACCAATAAATATGCTTTATAAAATATTCATATTTATAAATATCATCGTCATTTACAATATGTGTAATAAGTGTGTGATTAGATTAGTTCAGGACTGGATGTTTAAACTGTGGGGTTTTGAGGAAAATGAATAGAAACAAGTCAGAAATAAATGATATAAACAACAACAACAACAACAAAAGTTAGCTATGTGAATATCAAAAGTTTTATCTTATAAATAATTCAAGAGATCTAAATAATAAAATATCTGTACCTCACTATTTGCAGACCCAAAAGAAATAATGACAGTTAAAAATACAAAAAAGCTAGGCATTAAAATAATAAATAATTTAACACAGCTCAAGGGTTATGCATTTCAAAAATAATAATAATAATAATAATAATAATAATAATAATTAAGTATAGCAGTGCTTTGAATCTTGGAAACAATAGGACAGGGAAAATGTACCTTTTCTTTGTTCACTCAGATGCAGCCTTGAATCCAATGGATAAAAATATCTTCATTCTGTCTCTTGAGGTCTGCAAGATTAATATGTACTTTAACATATTTGGTAACAGTACGGACAGCTGGACCCGCAAAACTGTTCCCACCTGCATTTTGATTGTCCACCACCATCATCATCATCTCCATCACGGGCAGTGACATTTGAATTGTTTTCCAGTTCAACAGAAGATAAACAAAGCTGGCATTTGGGCTGATGGGGTGTGCGTTTGCCAGTGGGGCCGATTCGGATGGCACATTTTTCAAAAGTGTGTGCAACACAGAAGCGGCTGCTCTCAGTAAAAGCTCTTATGAAAGCAATAAATCTTTCTCCTCAAGCACTTTTGACATATCCTATAAAAAAGAAAACACTACAAAAATACAATAGATTCATACATGGGTTATGAGTGTCTCATGAGCAACCCTGCACTTCCTTTTATCTACTATGGCTGTTTTGATAAATTAATAACAATATCCTCACACCTATGAGCAAAACAAGGTATAGCAGAACTCACTGATTGCAGCATACATATCGAAACCTCCGGTCCAGTCCTTCCTACAACAACAGGCTTTATGATTGATAGACAAGTTTTCCTTTGAGCAGGATGGATGAAAGCACACAGTTTAGTACACAACAATATGGAAAGCTTCAGTCTTATCTGACACTGAGCAGATGATCCTGTCACTGGCTGGTGTTCCACATCTAAGCACAGCATGTTCTCAGTGCTGCTCCATTTCACTTCCAGTTACAGTAAGACGCGATCCTGGGATTGTGCTGTAGCTCAGCATTCCGGCATCTGGTTCATCCGTAAATTAGCGACGGGCTCTGCTATAGCTCACCATTGAGTCATAGCTTCTGCTCCGACTGCGACTGCGTTTGCTATATATAGAGTTCCATGATGAGCTGCGACTGTAGCTCCTGTATGAAGAATAAGTGTGACTGCGGCTGCGGCTGCGACTCCGTGAACGACTGCGAGTTCGACTGCGACTGAGAGAAAACAGGCGCCAGGACAGGAGACTGGAGGATCGGCTGCTGACGGAGGGACTGGGACGGTAGTAGGGGATCGGCCTCTTTCTGGCACTGTGCAGGACAGGAAGGCATGTGGAAAGAGAATACAAGCAATGACATATTAATAAATCATTTTAAATTGAAAAAAAAAAAAAATCACAAAATGACTTGTCCATATGTATAAACACTACCATTCAAAAGTTTGGGATCGGTAAGGTTTTTGAAAGCAGCCTCTTATGGCTGCATTTATTTGATCAATAATATATAATAATAGGCTATACATGTTCGTGTTAAAAAAATGTTTGGGGTTAAGCAGAAATTAATACATATATACAGCACAGCAAGGATGCATTGTATTGATCAAAAGTGACAGTAAAGACAGTTATACAAAATATTTCAAATAAATGCTGTTCTTTTGAACTTTCATTTTATCAAAAAAAATATACACACACACACACACACACACATCTTGAGGATGTGAGCAGAAAGAATTTGAATGCCTGACATTTCTGCCAATTGCTTTTTAAATATTTAAACAAACAAAAAAATAAATTATATTTTCGCTAATTTGATAATTCAGCTACCAATTCTACTAAAATACTCTCAGCTTAGTTTAAATATTTTTCCACGTTTAAATCCATTCCTCAGGTTTCTACAGATTTTTCTCCACAATCAGTGCAGAAAGGTTTAGAAAAAATATGTAAACTATCTTTGTTTACTGATCTCCAAAGAAAGATCAGCGGAGCACTTCCCTTTTGTGATTCATACAGTAGGTTGTTAGCTTGTGTCATAACACTAGTAGTTCTGTAAGAACAGACCTTGTAATTCTACGGGCTTCCAGGTGACTGGGGGAATCTCTTCTTCTCTTCCTCATTGGGGAACAAGGTCTTCTCCTGCTGTGCTTTCTACTCTTGCAGGAACTGCAGTCCCTTTTCCGCTCTCGAAACCTTTTCATCCACACATAAAAGAGATGTGAGAATGTATGTGTTTAATAACAAATTTCGTTAATTTTACAGTCATTGTCAAACAATTATTTTAGATAAAATTACACATCTTCTTTCAGCTGAAATTCACCTGTCTGGTGTGCACCGTGAGTAATTTAGACTGCGGTAACTGCTCGCACTAGACAGACTGTCTCTCCGTGAATCCAGGGAGTAACTGGACGAACGGGAATATGATCTGTAAATGAGCCGAGGGAGATGATATAGTCAGATACAAAAATACAAGTTTGCAACTAAATCAAAAGCTTCAAATCAGAGTTGTGGTTTCTATAATAAATAGCAGCTGTGTGACCCACCTTCTCCCTGAGGACTGGGATCGGCTTCTGGAATAGCGCCCTGAGTATCTGCTTTGGAATGATATGCTTCTGCTGCGGGACCTCGTTCGATCCTGATATCTATCAGAAGACGGACTCCGAGTCCTATCAGTGATGAGACCCAGAGGCTGTGTCTTCTCCAAATCAGAGTACCTGCCCGTTTTTTCACTGCAATTATAAGAGGGAAATTATTTTAGACCTTTACTTTAATACTTCAAAATATAATAGAAGATCTGCATAGCTGCAGAGAGAGATTGCACTCTGTACCAGGGTTACTATTGTTAACTAAAACTAAATCTACAAACGGAAATAAAATATAAAAATTAAAATTATTTCAGCCAGTTGCCAAGTAATATTTCTCATTCTTCCTTTAGTTTTATTTTAAATTTAATAAAAAAATATGTTTGGGCTAAAAAACAAACAATCCATGTTTGGCTTCATTTTGTTTTATTTTATTAACTTGAAAAGTCACTCAGCAGTGGTAATATGTCAAGAGTGAAATGGAAGCTGAACCTACACCCAAAATTAAGATATTGTTAATGTACTTGTCATGGTCTAATGGCATGTTAAACAGTGATACATTTGATGAATACCATATATTATTTTTTACTTACACTTTTTCTAATTGTAATAGAATCAATTCAGACAGATGTAAAGCTGATGTAAAATACATTCAAAACAGCCTCACCGTTTGAGCTTGTTGAAGTCAGAGCTGTGTAGGGTATTTTCTTTGACCACTGGTTTACCCAGAGAGTCATAGCTGGTTAGTGAGTTGCCTGAATCTGAGGCATTGTCCCCATAGGCTAGCCTAAGCTTCTCAGGAGATGTCAGATCCTGACACAAGAACTTTCCGTTTCCAGTAACCTTTGATTTTGTGATGCCTGTTTTACTTGACAGCGGAGAGGACGTGTCATTTCCCGAATCGTAATCTGCATGTCCTTTGCCCTTATTGGATATTGAGTCCTGGACGATCACCATTTTGTTTAAATCCTCAACCCCAGAACGTGATGGTGAGACCTGCAAGCAGACAAAGCAAAGTTGTTGTTTTTCTAAAGAAAAACAAGGCCACATCAAAAATCTGATACCTGCATGATGCAGTTTGAGTACTCTTTAAAAGGCACAAATGTCCCTACAGAGCGCAGAAAGGAAATTAATCAAGTTTTTTGGGACAGAAACTAAAAGATTAAAAAATGCCATGCAAATCTGTCGCATGCGAGAAATTTGAAAAGGAGAAGAACAAAGCAAGTACTCTAACAAAAGAAACTAATGAAATAGAGACTGAAGAGAGAAAATAAACAATGAACCAATGCTAATGAAAGAGGACAATTAAAGAAACATCCAGATCAAAAAAGAGAAAAAAAGAACCTACATGAATAAACTTCCAGCTACTTTTATGTTCGAAGAAAGGGAGAGTAAAAGGAAACAGAAATCCCCCAATTTGAAAGTATTTTTCCTTTAAAGAACATTGAACAGACATCACAGAATGGGCTTAAGTAAAAAATAATATAATTATATGAAAAGGGTTGCAGACAAAATAAATATCTCCATCACTCTATGTAAATAACTAATGAAATAGAGACTGAAGAGAGAAAATAAACAATGAACCAATGCTAATGAAAGAGGACAATTAAAGAAACATCCAGATCAAAAAAGAGAAAAAAAGAACCTACATGAATAAACTTCCAGCTACTTTTATGTACGAAGAAAGGGAGAGTAAAAGGAAACAGAAATCCCCCAATTTGAAAGTATTTTTCCTTTAAAGAACATTGAACAGACATCACAGAATGGGCTTAAGTAAAAAATAATATAATTATATGAAAAGGGTTGCAGACAAAAGAAATATCTCCATCACTCTAACTATGTAAATCCTTGAGAAAAACAAAAATAACATGTTTCTGCTTTAGCCCCCTGTCGGAAGAGGTTTTACTGTCCACCAGCGGCCTACAGTAAGTCCCTGAATCTGCGGATAGCATCGACTTACCAATCAAGACTTCCTCCTTAAGTAGGTAAGGTGTAAGAAAAAAGGAAGAGCGGGTGACATAAGTGCATCATTAGAGTGGTAAAGTGCAAGAAAAAGACAATAACCCTCTCTTCTTTAAATCCAACTCCACTCTACCACATACCGGCATGAGCCTTTTTCTTTACCTTTGTTGTGCACCTGTAGGTCTTAAATTAGCTATTTTCTTTTGTGGAACTGATGGAATAAATAGACTCTACACCTTTCATGGAAAATGGAAAGAAGCAGCTAAACTTCAGTGAAATTCTAGCTTGCTACAGTTGCACAAAAAGTAATCAAACTCTGGTTTATGGTAGAATTTGCACAACTGTGAGAGAGCCCGGTGGTTATTTGTAATGATCTAGCTGTGAAGTGAGACAAAAACAATTATGTGCAGGTTATGTATAGATTTTATTCTCTAGGGCATCAGCTTTTTGCAAGCTTCAGTATATGAAACAAACCACACCAGAGCAAAGCATGCTTTACTAAAACAGAAAGAGGCCATTGCTAACCAACCATGCAATAAATTGTATCTCAAAAAATACATATTTTTTTTTCTTCAAAAGAAAGACAAAAAAAAAAGAGACATTAATGTGAACATCTGTAGTTTAAGAACTTTCAGAAAACAAATTAAAAATCAGTGGAAGGAATATTTTATTCACACACTAGACAATCTTTAAATATTATAGCACAAGACAAAACATATTAGCAATGATTAAAAGACTAGAGAATGTAATTAGTGTAACTTTAATGATTATGTCAGGAAAAGTGATTTATCTGCCACGCATTCAGACGATCACTGAAAGCTTCAAAGCTATGATACAAAAGTTTATTTAAAAGCTTTCTGAAAGTAATGTTAGAAAATCCATGATGCAGCATATAGGTTTATGTTAATTATTAACATTCAATTATGATATTATATGATTACTCCCCAGGACCATGTTCTTTAGTGATGGTGAACTTTTATTCATTGAATGATGTTTGATATTTCTGGTTGGAGTGCATGCATTTAGAGTGTGGCAGTAGGTTGCATGTCACTTTTAACAAGTGTAATTACTAAGAGTGGAAAACACTCGAAAAGCACTCTCATTAAAAAGTTAATTAACTTAAGTTTAAATTGTGTGTCAACCATGTGTGCAATATGCAAATCTCATGTTGGTTAAAAATCCCAACGACACAAATAACCTCACTCAAAGGCATTGCTACAATGGTGATTATTGTTCCCATTAAAAAGGAAATGGCAATGCAATATTAGCCAACTTTCAAAACAAAAAGGACTCTAGAAAAACTTCATCTGTTAAAAGTGCTATGCCTTAACTATGGCTAGCTTCAATGCAAATCCTACCCACAGCTATTGTAAAAGAACTGAAAAACAAGCAAGAAAGTCATATAAATCACAACAAATATTTTCCCATGGGGGAAAATGTGCACTAGCTGACTTTCAAATGCATTAGTTAACAAACTTTTGGTCTTGACACCTATTAAGCAAAATGAAATCAATGGTTTCATGAGGGCCTTAAACTGACCAAGAGTTCGGCATTGTAAGCGCATCAGGTAGCCATCAGAAACACTTACGGTGCTTTCAGAAAAGTGGCAGCAGCACTTAGATGAGATTTTACTGGTCAGCTTGATTGCCGACCTGCATGCATTGCCTCCATGGACAGCTGAAGAATGGCCACTGTCTTGGAAACCAGATTTTTCACAATCTTCAGATCTATATACATAAAGCACAATAAATCATTGTTAATGCCCCTTCACCTCAATGAGGAATTAAAATATTCATATTCACATTAAATATACATAGCACTGTAAGAAGAACCATTTTAGTTTATCAAGATAATGCTCACAGCACCTTTCCTTTACAACAGTAGCAATAAAATTATAATGTGGAACAGCAAAGGTATAATAGTCATCTGTCAGTTTTCCCTTTCTATAGGCAGTGAGGTGGAAAGGTGAATCCTCCACAGGTTAACATGGAAAATGTCACTCTCACTGTCACTGGGAGAAGCATCAAAGAAAGTGGCAAAAAGTGTAAAATTAAGCACTTTGTCAAAAGAAATTATTAAGCAAAAGCTTTTGAATCTACCGATATTATATTGCTGCTGAAATAGTAATTGAAGAGAGATCCAGCTAATGTCCATTCACTTAAACAACTGGCGACATGCAGACTTCTATTTCATTGTCTTCCATGATCGTCTAGTTCCTCTCATCTGCACAAGCTTAAGTCGGAATAAAATGGTTTCCTATGAAAGGACATGCCAATTATACCAGCTCAGGACATAGCTTATCTGTAATAGGTCTTTGTGAAGTGAATGAGGATTCACTGGAATGGGAACTGATGACCATTGTTCCTGTTGTGTTGCGTGAGTGGGCTCTCTGTGCCTTTTCAACTCATGAAACCATGTAAAGCTTCACTGTGCTCTCTTTCTATAATGATTTCGTCCTTTGAATATCCCTATGAAATTCCAAATAATGGAGAGATCAGTTAGGGATTTAAAAGCAATCATCTCCAGTTTAAGATTAGTTCAATTTGAAATCTGAGCTCGTTTTTCTCCACTCCCGAAAAAGGCAGAAATTGTGTGATGAATGAATGAGAGTGTCTTTGTATGAAGGACTGATGAGTAATCAGAGTGGTGACACCTGGGAGAGCCTTTGAGGCCAATTTAATGCATGAAAAACTGTGTCTGTGATTACTCTGATGCGTTCATCTAATTCAAAATGTATTTTCAAAAATACGCATTTGACCCAGAACAAAATGGTCTTATTTTACATCTCATAAATTATACTCATTTGTGCAATAAGGAAGCATGTACTCCAACGTTCTAACTTGTACATGGCCACTGATACTTACTATCAAAGAAAAACTGAAACTTTATTTCATCACTATTCCCTACAGTGCTACACCTCTACAGTACCTCAACCCCATCACCCCACAACCTACTCCAAAGATTTGAAACCGTTCACGGGGGCGAGAGCTCAAATTTCATTCCCTTTCCCGTTTCCATTGATCTACACGCCAAATGTTGGACATCAGCTGTGAGAGGCAGATAAAAGAGTTTCCTCTGTGTCACCTCTACCTTTATCAGTCATCACGACAGTGGCACCGGATGCTCACTGATAAGATAAAAAACCTGACTGGCCAGCATGAAGCCATGAATATCTCTGACCCCCAACATTCTCCAAAAACACCAAAACATTTTTATTTTTTGGAACATTCATTTAAAACTTTCAGAATAAGAATGTTCTAATTCATATGAATGTGGTAATGTTTGTATAAATTAACATGCATGTCAACTTAGGATTTTGTTGTATTCTATTCTTACTTGAATTGGTTTTAGACCATTAGATGTGATGGTATAGTGCCACTGATAGACTGGACAGGACAGCAGCTGCCTTCGGTTTTAGACTCAGCCAAGGATTTCCACTGAATTTTACATTTAAATGTGGCCTTTTCCCAATTATTCAGTCATAAGGTCACAACTGTACCTGTTTTCCATGCTGGAAGAACTCCTAATTTCTGCTTTCCAGCGCCGGTGTCTGCGATGAGAGTGGCTCCCAGCCCTGAAGGGTAACCAACAGAGATATACATGCAAGAAATTAACTCTCACCCACATTTTATGCTATTTTGTGCTGGGACAGCAACATCAAGATTCAAATTTACATTACATTTCCATTACACCTCTTATGTTATCATGGGAGTGATAGAGAAAGAAAGAGAGCGCAAGCAGTAGGGCTGTGGATTGTTGTGGGGGCTTGGGGTCACTGTGGTGGGGAGGATGTGTGGGGAATCACAATGCCGGCTCAACATCGTGATGTCTGTCAGCCATCGGCGATGGACGATGGCATTGTCTATCGGCCCAACCCTAGCAAGCAGTGAGCCGAAAGAGTAATTACAATGCCATAAGACAATAAAAAAACATGACATAACACCCTAGTGTCACATGTTTGTTTCTGTTTAGTTCCTGTTTGCCTCTATTTAGTTCAGTTCATGTTCTCATTTAGTTAATCATCGTTTATTCTGTTCACTTGTTTTGATTGATTACTCCTCACCTGTTTATGTTCTCCCTGATTACGTTCCATGTGTTTATAAGCCCTGTGTTTTCCTCAGTTCCCTTGTCTTGCCTTCCCTTTAAAGTTACGTTGTGGAGTTTTATCCTATGTTCGTCAGTGTTACCCTCTTGGATTGTTAATAAAAGACTCACCTTTGGATTCGCCCTTCGCTGTGTGCCTCATCTACCCACATCGTGACAGAACGCAAGACCGTAAAATCTGAAAGTAAGAGGCGTTTTTTCCCCCGTGTTTGTTTTCCGCCTTTGTGAATCGTTTTTGTTTTCCTGTTTTTTCCCCCGCGGCATGGAAACAGCCGCATGTTTCGCCACTCCGAAGACGAGCCCACCGGCCGCTCTGAAGATAGGCCTGCCAGCCGTGCCGTTGTCAAGCCCGCCGGCCGCCATTGACAAAAGCCAGCCGGTCACCGCAACCTTCTTCATCATCACAGCAGAATTGTTCATTGGTGTGTTCAGTGGTGAATGTGAGTCATGTGACTCTCTCCTGGTACAAAGGTCACCCCGAGCCTAGAGGGGAATCTGTGGAGGAGAAGGCGGTTGGTTCTGGTCCCTAGGTCGCCGGCCGCTACGAAGTCAAGCCCGCCGGCAGCCATTGCCCCAAGCCCGCCGGTCATCGCAATGGCAAGCCCGCCAGCCGTGCCTTTCACCCCGAGCCTAGAGGGTAATTTGAGGAGAAGGCGGTTGGTTCTAGTCCCTAGGCGCGCTCCAGTGTCTGCTCCAGCCCCAGAGCTCGCTCCAATGTCGGCTCCAGCCCCTAAGTTCGCTCCAGTGCCAGCTCCTCGTAAGTTTTTCCCAGTCCCCGAATCCAGCCCAGAGTGGGCTCCAGTTCCTGAGTATAGCCCACGGAGGGCTCCAGTTCCTGAGTATAGCCCACGGAGGGCTCCAGTTCCCGAGTATAGCCCACGGAGGATCCGCCATGGCCTCCTGAGCTACCAGCTCCGCCACGGCAACCTGAACTGTCCACATGTTCACTGTCTGTGAACTGTCTGTTCACATGTTTTGATTGATTACTCCTCACTCCTCACCTGTTTCTGTTCTCCCTGATTACGTTCCATGTGTTTATAAGCCCAGTGTTTTCCTCAGTTCCCTTGTCTTTGGTTAAAGTTACGTTGTGGAGTTTTTATCCTATGTTCGTCAGTGTTACCCTCTTGGATTGTTAATAAAAGACTCACCTTTGGATTTCCTCTTCGCTGTGTGCCTCATCTACCCCCATCGTGACACCTAGCAAGAGTTAGGGCTTTTTGTGTGAATGTCTCTGAAGTGTTATAATTTAAGGGGGCACATGTAAAACAGTGTTAATTGAGTCTGAAATGGAGACAGTTTAGTCACGTTCAGCAGTTGAGTGCAGATTCACATCAGATTGCTGAATGTTTTCAATTAAAGTTTAAAATTGAATTTAGCTGCCCAACAAACTATACATTAAGAAAGAGCAGACCATGTTTAAAAGATTGAGATTAATTAATACACTTTAACGAGTTAGTTTGCCCATATAATCTTAAGGAAATTGAGTGTAAACTTATTTGGCTTGCTGTCCACTGACGAGGGGCTCGATGAAGCAGCTTCAACTCGAGCTCTGATATTCCCTCCAGGGACTTGATATAGGATGATTACAAAGGGCAAGGTACCTAAGATGAAGGTGGAGATTTGGGGAGGTGGAGGGATGCTGGAACAGCTGAGACTGGAGAGAGGTAAGCAGCTGCTTATATACTCTGGCTGTTGATTGAAAGATTAGATGGGCTCGCTCCTCCCTAACTTACGTTAAGGAACTTCATTTGAACAGCAGCTTTTATAGCTAGTACATTCCAGTAAGAGATAAACATTAATATATGGTTTTTGAGTACTATTTTTTTTGTTAAATATATATAGACTATATGTTTTCATGGCATTACTGACGGTTTCCAAAAAAAAATGAAGCAACACCAAATCAACTTATCATTTAACACATCAGAAAAAAAATAAATCAGATGGAATAAACCCATTTGTGCCGTTAACATTCTCATGTCCTGACTATTTCCTAAATCGTCCTCAGCATCAGTATATCATAAAATGTAAAAATAAATCAAGTAAAGACGGAGATGAATTAAAGCTTATGTAAACATTTTCAGTGCAATTCAGTTGCAAAGGACAAAGAATTTAGTCCTGGGTTGTGAAGCAAAAACACTTGAGATCGACTGATTTAACACATTCACAAAACCTCAGCGAGGCACTTCTTCTCTGGCTGTGTGTGTAGCAGACTAGTGCCGTGAAATTGGTTTGTGTTTCTCTCTCTGGCTGCTTGCCTGCTTCAGTGAGGAGCTGCTCTCAGACTGCACTGGCCCTCCTTCAGTTTGAGAGACCACACGACAATAGCAGCCAATAACAGCACTCTCTGAAAGGAGCTGAGGTGCACTACAGTGCGGCTGTCAATACTCCATAATCTAACCTAGAATATGTGACTCTTGTGCATGAGAGGTCATGCAGGTGACTTATACTGTAGAATGCATTAAGCTTTTGACACTAAAGGATAAACCACAGAGGAACATGAATATAACTCAAACTGTCAGTGCTTGAATACTTTCAACTGAAGTGTAAGCTGATGGGTTTTAAATTATTAAGGCACATTTTGAAATCACCAACCTCTTTTTATGCTTTTTGTCCTCCTTTCTTTTATGTCTGGGACTCGAGCCACTGTAAAAATAGGAGTAAAACTATTGATTAGGATTAAATTAAAGGTCTTATAGGAAAGAAAATTCACTTTGCTGTTTCTGCTAGAAAACAATAAGATTAAATGGATTCTGTGTGTAATCTATATGGTAAGTATAGATCCCTATATTCTTACAGTATGTCAATAATTGTGCTTTTTTTAATCTTTTAACAAATTTTAGGAGAAACATCTGAGACAAAGTGGATACTTAAATGATACATAACTGAGCTCTCCATTCAATCTCATTAGCTATGAAAGAGGAACTCTGGGCAATAAAATCTTCCTCTGGGGAGCCATAAACTACTTAAAAGCACTTAACAATAATCATCAGGTATTATCTGTACTTTGTGAAAAGCACTGTGCCCTTTATTCTAGGAAAGAGCACTAAAAACAAGCAAAACATAAAATAAATATAAAATTTACCTGTGTCGTCCCTTCCTTGAGGCAGACCTGGAGGCAGAGAGGAGATTACTTTAAAGGCAGTCTTCACAAAACAACCACACCAGCATAGTGTACCCAAAGCAAACCTGTAAACATGATCTGATGTGAAAATCAATCACTACCTATGTCGCTTCCTTTTCTTTGAGCTCTTTTTTTTCTTCTTCTTCCTCACAGGTGATTGACTGCAGGAGGGAGATCTGGAAGATCAAATATGGTCACGTGTAGTGAAAATACATACAACATTCAGTTTTTTATAGTAGCACATATATTTTGGAATATTTTGCCCATATATGAAAATCTTGGAATGTGTTCCAAAGGGTTTTATATAATTCAATATACTTTCAACTAATTTAGAATATAATTCAAAAGATATGTGAACTGAATTTATGTTTTTTTTTTATTCATTCTGTTTCAAATTAATTTTTATTTTCCAAATAGAAACAATGTACAACTTTTACACAAAAATATCAACTGAGCACAACTGTTCCCCTTTAGGAAGTCACGCTGCGTTGGGACACTTTGGAAAGGCCTCCGCGTGACCACGCTCTGAAGCATGTGTGAAATCAGTCCAATGGAATGGCATGACGTAGCAACCACGACGCTTAAAAGCACGTGCGGTGGAAACAGCGTCAGCTTCTGCTTCTTCAGTAAGCGCTATGTGTCTCTGTCTGTCTTGAGAATGTGTGTGTGTGTGTGTGTGTATTGTGCCAGTGCACATTATTATGGAGAGTGTTAAAAAGAGTGACAAGCAGCATTTTAGATTGTGTGCTCATTGAGGAGGGTACCCTGGTGAGCATTCATCGTGGCTCGGGTCCCGTGTCTGCCGAGAAAGAGTAGTGGCTGCGGTCGTGGGGATCGCAAGTGGATCTGGTGGAGGGGTTGGAGAAGTGCATGTCTCTTTCCTCGCCCTCACCCACCAGATCAAGTGCTCTCTCTCAGGGATCGGAAGCATGCTCAGGTAGAGCAGACACTTGCAAGCTATCTGTCTCCCGAGTCAGCATAGTCCCTCAAGGCCCCAGCATTACCCAGCAAGCCTCTTAGAACATCTTCTGCTTTGGTGGGTAAAGCGTATACGGCGGCAGGTCAGGCTGGCGCTTGTCTGTACACCATGGCGTTGTTGCAGGCTTCATAAACCGACCTGCTCAAGGACCCTGATAAGGGCGAGGAGGTGAAGGTCAGCGACATTAAAGAACTGCATTGGGCTGCAGACTTGTCTCTCTGGGCCACCAAAAGACAGGTTCTTCCTGCTGGACACCCTTTCTGTTCGGCAACGCAGTTAATTCTGTCATCGACAGGTTTCAGGAGGCCAAGAAGTAGGCGGCGGCGCTCCAGCGGTTCCAGCGGAAGAAGACCGTCATTCTCGTCAAGAAGGCTTCGGCCAAGAGGTCCTGATGCTTGTAGCGCTGGACTTCTGAGGTCAGGCCCCTCTGGGGAAGAGTGGTGTACACCTCATCATATGGTGCCTGCCTCTCCTCAGTGCCCTCAGGAGATCGGTCTTTAAACCCTGCCACCCTTGGTGCTTCAGGGAACAGCAGTCTCCAGCGAGCACAGGTCTCAGTGTCCACCCAGAAACGTAGCAGTTTTGGGAGGCTCGCATCCTCCAAGGAGGTTATTAGAGCAGCCAGCTCGGTCGTTCCCTGCCGGTCATCTGTTTCAGAGCACCGAGTTGACTGCTCAAAGTACACCAGAGGTCAGTCTTGAGAGACTGATTCCCTTAGTTGACCATCTGGCAGCGTGAAAACTTCTGCCAAACATGTCTCAATGGGTCCTGCTGGCTGTAGAATGAGGCTACAGAATCCAATTTGGTTCTCGTCCGCCTCGATTCCACAGGGTCATTCCCACTCTGGTTGGCCCCCGAGCAGACTCTGGTAATGGAACCGGAAGTAGACCCTCTCCTGAGGAAGGAGGCCATAGAAATCGTACCTCCTCTTGAGAGAGAGTCCGGGTTCTACAGCCGGTACTTCATTGTTCTGAAGAAGGATGGGGGATTGTGTCCTATTTTAGATCTTCGTCAGCTGAACCGCTCAGTCATGAGGCTCAGGTTAAAAATCCTGACGCTCAAACAGAATGTGTCTCACATCAGAACTGGTTTGTCACGATAGATCTAAAGGACACACACTTTCATATTTACATCCTTCCTCAACACAGGAAGTTCTTGAGGTTTGTTTTCGGGGGCGAAGCATACCGACATCGATTTCTTCCTTTCGGCCTAGCACTCTCACCTCGCACTTTCACCAAGTGCATGGATGCTGCTCTGGCTCCTATGCGACTCAAAGGCATCCGCATACTCAATTATATCGACGATTGGTTGATATTAGCTTATTCGGAGCAGATGGTGGTTCTGCATTGAGATGTCATCCTCGCCCATATGAGAGAGCTGGGGTTAAGGCTGAACGCCAAGAAAAGTGTGCTTTTTCCAGTACAGAGAACCACTCACCTGGGCATGGTGTGGGATTCGACCACGAAGCAGGCACATCTGTCTCCTGCTCGGATCGAGTCGATCCTCACAGTTGTGAAGAGGGTAAAGCTAGGTCCAGTAACTCACTGTCAAACACTTTCAGAGACTCTTGGGTCTGATGGCAGCTGCATCCAACATGATACCTTTTGGCCTGCTGTACATGAGACCCTTGCAGTGATGGCTCAGAACCAAGGGGTTTTCCCCGAGGGGCAACCCGCTTCGCATGATCAAGGTCACGTGGCGATGCTTATGTGCCTTAGACATGTGGAGGAAACCTTGGTTTCTGTCTCAAGGCCCAGTGTTGGTGGGTTCTTGGTGCGGCAACCATCAGCTGGACCCAGTCAACTACCCAGTTGGTTCAGTGCTGCAGTTCCTGCAGGAACGTTTTTTCGCAGGGTTAGCCCCTTCCACCCTGGAGGTGTACGTGGTGGCCATAGCTGCTTACCATGCCCCTCTGGATGGTCAGTCATTGGGAAGAAACCCATTGGTTACACGTTTTCCTCCGTGGTGCCTTGAGACTGAGGCCTGCTTCGCACGCTAGAGTCCTGTCCTGGGATCTGGCCATGGTCTTAGAATCTCTCTGTAAGCCTCCCTTTGAACCCCCGGAGGAGGTTCCGGAGAGGTTCCTCACAGTTAAGACTGTTTTCTTACTGGCCATCTCTTTCCTTAAGAGAGTTGGTGACCTTCAGGCCCTCTCTGTAGCCTCTTCCTTTCTGGAGTTTGCGCCTGGTATGGCTAAGGCATTCCTATACCCTAGGCCAGGGTATGTGCCTAAGGTGCCTACCTTAGTTCCACGGCCCGTTGTGCTTCAGGCTTTCTGTCCTCCTCCCTTTAGGTACCCGGACCAGGAGAAGCATAATCTTGTTTGTCCAGTCAGGGCACTGGACACTTATGTCCACAGAGCTGCCCTGTGGAGGAAGTCTGAACAGTTATTAATTTGCTTTGGTCCGCCCAAGAGAGGTCTCCCGGCGACCAAGCAAACCTTAAGTCAGTGGATTGTGGATGCAATATCTTTGGCATATGAGTCAATGCATGACATCTGCAATGCTGCGGGCTGGTCCACCCTGCTTACTTTTGTCAGGTTTTACAGCCTGTTTACTTTTGTCAGGTTTTACAACCTCGACATGGGAGGCACTCCTGGCTCCTCTGTTCTCTCATCCTAGCTGTGTAGTGTTCCACACTAGGCAGGGATTTGTAAGCATGGTGAAGTGGGTATTCTGTTCCCAAAGCATCCCGACGCAGTGGGAGTTCCTGAAGGGGAACGTCCCTAGGTTACATATGTAACCATGGTTCCCTGAGGGAACTAGATGCTGCGTCTCGTTGCCATACTTCCTGCGTCCCTGCGAGCGCTTCCTTTACAAATCAGAATCTGACGCTGTTTCCACCGCACATGCTTTTAAGCTTCCTGATCGCTATGTCATCCAGCCCATGATGTCTCACCATTCCATTGGACTGATTTCACAACTACTTCAGAGCGTCGATATGCAGAGGCGTTCCCTCGGGGAACCATGGTCACATACGTAACCTAGAGATGTTTTCAACATTGATAAAAAAAATATTTCTTGAGCAATTCAGCATATTAGAATGATTTCTGAAGGATCATGTGGGTAAAGACTGGAGTAATGGCTGCTCAAATTTCAGCTTTGCCACCACAGGAATATAAATTACATCTAAAATACATTAAAATATAAACCAGTTATTTCAAATTGTAATAAAATTTCACAATAATACTGTTTTTACTGTATATTTAATCAAATAAATACCACCTTGGTGAGCATAAAATACTTCTTTCAAAAACATTAAAAAATATTATTGACCCTAACCCTCTGAACAGTAGTGTATGATAAGGAGGTAAATAAAAAAAATTGTAGACGTGCATTGAAGACATACAGTTTGTTTTGCAGATTGGAGAGGCCTTTAAAGTGAATGAGATTCCGTGAGTGAGAATCTGTTGGCACAGAACCCCCCCCATTTTAGAGTGTCTAAAATTAAAATTTAAAATTTAAATGTAAAAGCCTTCCCTTCAAGCGAAACAAGCTGAGAACAGTTGTTCTGTTCAATGGCTATTGTCATTACATTCATCATGTGCTTGGATACTTTATGACACAAACACACTGTTTATTGTTCACTAATGTACTTGTGAAAATTAAAAGCTGTTGTTGGATATTGATTAAATACAGCATGAAATCGTTCTATCTATCTGAACTGCATGATATTTTCAGTTTTGTTGAATGCTCAGAATAAAAGATTATTGTTGTCACATGTGATCATTTGTTTTGTGGGCTGACCTGTGTCTCCTCTTCTTCCTCTGTGACTTCTTCTTCTTTTTCTTTGCTTTAGGGACCGGACGAGGGGACAGATCAGCATCAAAAGAGACACTGGAAAAGCAAACACAAAAGAGAACAAATTTTTCTGAATCTGTTTCTGCTATTTTCATTTTTTAGGTCATACAATGACAATTAGTCAATAGTAAAAGCTTGATGAATGACCAGTCATTCACTGTAAGCAAAGATCAGGGTTGAGTTAATCAAACACTGATTGATTTCTAACAGTAAAAATGGAATGGAAGAAGTAGACAGCTGTACATAAAATTATTTCTAGAGACAGACAACTAATATTCTTGGATGTGCTGCTGAATCATGTCCACCGTTCTACATTAGCAACACAAGCTTATTGAAAAAAACATGCCTGTGGAGGCATTTCAGCAAAATGACATTACATTGCTTCTTGCACACTTCTCGAAACACATTCAAAGTGAAATCTCCAGTGAGTGGTGCTAAAAGTGCTTTCAGTTTAATCTGAAACTGATGAAATTGAATCTAGCAATATTTTATTATGTTTTGTGGCTGTTCAGAAATGTAACATCCGAATAAAAGGTTAGTGTTCTATAATGTTTGAAAATAATGTACTACACAAACTAAATCATACCCTAAACCTAAGCGATACCAATGTTAACTAAAGCAAACGTGAGATAAAAATGGATTTGCTGAAGCAACCATTCCATTTGAGCTTGTTTCTATAAATCTATGAGCTCTTTTAACATGATTTGTGTTTCACAGGACTCATACTCGAGTGCAACCTTGTACCAGGTGAGTGACCAAGCATGTTTACTATGTTAGAAAGCCATACATATGGAGCTGGTTATGTGATGCAAACCTCAAAATGTATTCGTTTACAAATCATGCACTATGGTAAGAGTGTTCTTTGGTCAAAACATAGTATCGTGCAAGGAATTACTTCTTTAATAATCAATAATTAGCGTTTTATTGCCACTAGTGTTCATTTCAGCTGGAAACTACATTGAATTAAATGTATAGGAATATATGTTTTTGGAGTTTAAAAATGTAGGTAGAGGCACATTTTTTCAATGAACCTTGACTTTCACCTAAAACATCTAAATACTTAAGAACAGAAAAGGCATTTGGAAAAACAGAGGTTAAAGAGGAAGGAGATTTAAAAGACAGCAATAATGAGAGAGAAATAGAAAGCTGCATGCTCAGACAGTTAGATGACAGGCAGCTTTTAAAATCAATTTACTTTTAGTAGCAACACTTCTGCATCAACAAAGCAGAAGATCAGAGAATGGATGGCATGTCCTGACTGAGCGGGACATGTGTGCTGTTTCAAAAGCACTGAGGTGTCATCTCAAAATCGTCTTTTAAAGGCAATAACATCTAGGGGAGTGCAAGGAAGGATTTGAAGCTTAAAATAGATCCCACACTGCATCTACTACTGAGAGTCTTGATTCCTCAGGCAAGCAATTCAAGTGCAATCATCAACAGGGAGACTATACACAGACAACAGACATTTATATCACACATTTTCAATGTTTACTAAAGCATGGTGCGCTACTGTTATTATTTTGATTGCAGCAAAGACACACCACTCTCGTTCCATCAAGACGACAGAGAAGATTCTATCAAAAGTAGGCATGAAACACTTTACCCAAACCACCAATATTCCTGATTCAAATCGAAGGGAAGCGGCGAGCTGAACGAGTAAAATGCATTTTTCAAGCTAATTGCAAAGGTTACAATTCCGACCCCCTGAACGAAGGGGATTTATCAAATGTAAAGACCGAAAATCTGGAATAAGCAAACACTATTACTGCTGCCCCTATCTTATTTAGCCACATCAATGTTTACTAAAGCATGGTGCGCTACTGTTATTATTTTGATTGCAGCAAAGACACACCACTCTCGTTCCATCAAGACGACAGAGAAGATTCTATCAAAAGTAGGCATGAAACGCTTTACCCAAACCACCAATATTCCTGATTCAAATCGAAGGGAAGCGGCGAGCTGAACGAGTAAAAGGCATTTTTCAAGCTAATTGCAAAGGTTACAATTCCGACCCCCTGAACGAAGGGGATTTATCAAATATAAAGACCGAAAATCTGGACTAAGCAAACACTATTACCGCTGCCCCTATCTTATTTAGCCACATCAAGTAATGTCCTTCCATCACTTTTAATCCTTTGAACCCCCCAAAAAATCCATTAGATGCTTCAAAATCCCCAATCTGTACCATTCAAACACTGATAAGGCCCATGGAACGGAACAGCTGACCTCTATAATATTTTCAAAGGCAGATTTTCTGATACTGACCCTATTTATATCAAAGAGACTCATTTTAGCTCACTATCTTAAGCTTACAATGCTCTGTGACCAAAAGAGCTTGTCTCATAAGAATTAGCACAGTGGAGGTAGGAGGGATAAAACATTGAACATGTAATGCTATTTCCTTCATGCAGGTATGTGTACACTAAATAGCTCTTTATATTGTACACATACACATTAAAAAATCTCAGACTGTAAGAATGACATGCATCTGACAGCCAGCAATGAAAATATAGCCTAAAGCATGGGAGAAGGTATACAGGATATCCATGACAAATACACATGACTGGTGCATGTTAAAGGCAGTGAGATTGGCAGCGGCCATGAGATTTCCTTCTTGCGGCACATCGCTACAGGAGGATAATAATATTTCATAGACACAGGGGAGTGCTGTCCATGACAGTCGATGAATTACAGACTGTTGTAGCTTTGGCTTTGCCCAGCCAGTCAGTGATTCAATATGAGCACTGAGAGGAAACCATTTAGATGGATCAAAACACAGACGGACAGTCAGGCAGACTGTGAGGATGTGCTTGCAGGGGAGCGGGCTGCTTACTCTGAGGGTGGAAAAGGCTGTTAGGTCTGATATAGGACGGCAGTTCATCCAGCCATTGCTGCATTAGCAAGCCTGAAATGCATTAGAAGCTGATTAGCAGAAAAGCAAGTGCTTTAACCATTTCTACTTAATTAGGAACCTTTGTTTCACATTACACCCTCGACACAAAGGCGCACATGCACACACACAAACACTACAATAGTTAATCTAGGTCCTGCCCTTTTTCTGGCAGAGTAAATGAGATTTGGTTGGTGCAGCTTTAGACAAAATACAGAAAAGTCACTTATTCTACATAAGAATCACAGTGGATTACAGTGTTATTTTAGTATCTTTGAAATACTATTATTATTTTAATATTTTAAATTATTTTTTTTGTTCAGTTTTTATATTTATTTTTAGTTATATAGCATACATTTAGTTATATATCTTTTTTTTCCCCCCAAGTTAACATTTACTTGATTTCAAATAACTTTTTTTGGTTTTAGATTTAAAACTATAATTAACCATGATAGAGCTAATTTTTTTAACAATGTTTGTCTCATTCACATATCAAAAAGATTCTATATATACAGTGGGTACGGAAAGTATTCAGACCCCCTTAAATTTTTCACTCTTTGTTATATTGCAGCCATTTGCTAAAATCATTTAAGTTAATTTTTACAGCGGGTTACAACTTCAATACACGACAAAGAACAATGACAACATGATGGCTACTTATAGCAGACAATGAGGGTCATATGACAAGAACAAACCAATGGGAAACAAGACACATGACTAAGACAACCAATCAGAAAACAGAACTGATAACCACATGACAAGACCATAAACCAATAAGCACAAGACACATGACTAAAACAACCAATCAGAACATAACACACAGACAAGGGAATCACATGACAGAACATGACTAAGGCCTAACTACAAAATAAAAGACATGAAAACAATGAACAAGAAACAAAACCCATACACCACATTACAATATGTTTTCACCACTGGTGTGCAGTTTTGGTGTTCACATTAACACTAGAACTACCAAGGCAGTCATTTGACCGTTTTAAAATTTTAAAATGTAATAACTTTGTTGAAATAAAACCCATATAACTATAATACCCTGACTTTTCCTAAGTGTGTGTATATTTTATTGTAACATTGTTATTTTATTAAAATTACAAAACACAAGAGTTCTGAGTATTTCTACCTTGAATGGCCAAAGCGGTCAAATTGACCGTTCGCATTACAGAAGGCGTATAATTTCTGCTTTTGCAGATTTTTCCCGCAGTCGAAGATGCACGTCACTGTTGCCTAGCAACTTTTGTTCTAGTTGTTTTTATATTCTATTTCTACGCTAAAATTCTTGTTCGTAAAAATGCCGGGTGGACACCTCCAATACAACAACTGCTGTCATTCAATCTGTCACAGCTCCAGGTATGTTAGGCTGGAAGACTATAGCCTGGCTGTTATCAATAATAGTCTACTTCAATGTTATGATAAAATAGCCATAATAGCCATAATAATAATAATAATGGCTATTATTATTTTTATGCTAGTGTAATGCTATAACTAATGAATATAGGCTAATTTTAGCCCCGACAAGACTGATATTGTGAAATAAAACAAACTAATTAGGCTTTTTTTTAGCGACAGTGACAATGTTTATTATTACCTATACTATCATAACAGACCCATTTATTCATGGATCACGATTTCAGTGGTGGCTGCATAGAATTGTTTCCAGTTCATCTGATCCAAACATTTCCAACAACTCCAGAGCGTTGTAAAGTACAAAAGTAAAAATGTGTTGAAAGAAGATGTATGTAATCATTTCCAAAATTCACAACATGTTTTATCTACAGAAATATTCCGCGTCAGTTCATATTTGTTTTGTTAGACTTTCAAAAACAAAATTTTCACTGCGTGCAAAACTTTTGCTCTCCCGCTTGCTGGACACAAAGCGAGACACGCACATTCAGGAGCGGTGTAGCCTACGTAGCTCGTACACAATTAAATATTACAAAACATATTGTATTTTTTAGGGTGATGACATAACATATGACAACAGACATTCAAAGCTTCATTGTAAAACCTCAAAAGAAGCTTCGAATGTAAATATGATATGACAAAAATGGCATTCAGTTCAGTCTAGTATGAACAGTCAGCATGACCGCTATGGCCATTCTAGTAGTTATAGAATTCCGGTAGTTCTAGTGTTAACCTTTCAATAAATACAGCGTGCTATACACTTCTGGAGCTTTGATGATAATTAAAATTCACAATACAAAAACTTATATAGTCTGATAATTGTCCAAGTTGAGCCAAAGAGAAAGGAAAAATAGAAATCGCATCATATGACCCCTTTAAAAAAAAGATTAAATAAACTATCCTTAAAAATGTCACCAGTTACGGACAAAAATGCTCTCCTAAGGACTGCTGTCAGTTTATTGATAATAACAGTGATATTTAAAAAATAAAATGAAATATTGATATTGTGTAAATACTAGACATATGATAATATTGTAAATAATCCAGCATCAATAACTATCTGTTTGACATCCAGCATAGTAGGTGGTGGAACTGCACCTTAAAACTGGTTGTCGCCTGTGAAAAAAAAAAAAAGTCCAGGCAGTGTGTATTTACAACTGCTGCACAAAATTATGTTGTTGGAGATGACAAGACGAAAGTGAGACACTCTACCCACACCTGAAAAAGTTACTGTGAATGTGATTCATTGGCCAAAAAAGAGAAAACACAAAACTAAGTTAAAGATGAATTTGACTGATTTAGCATTTGAATTGATTTAGCATTTTATAGATATTGGGATAATATTGTTATTGTACATTCTTTTGGCCATTATAATTCTGTAGTGAAAATCTGATATCATGATATTCCTGGTTCCAATCAGCTCTGAAATCAACCTGTTAGATGTAAAACTGAACTTTTGCTGCAACACTATCTGATCCACTGACCAATGTGAATTTCACAAAGATGTGTCCAGTTATGCCTTTTATTTAGATTGTGGGTTTGCTCTACAGGTTTTAAAGTTTTTCTGTCAGTTTCAGTTGACCTTGAAGGCGCACAGGTAACGAACACACCCCTAATGGCTACCATCACTTCAGCTGTCAGAAGGAACAGCGTGGAGAGGGTCGTTTTGTGAGTTAGACCGAACACTGACACACTCAGGAGAATAGACATGGTTAGAGAGTTAAAAGGCTGTCAACATTGATAACTGACATTTCACTGAGGGATTCAGTGCTGTTTACATTGCCAGCACTGATGTACTTACCTTTCTGGTTTGGAAAAAAAAACTGCACCATGATTCTCAAAATCAAAATACAGAGGCTTAAGCTTATTGCGAAAGTTATGAAAGGAAAAGTGTGCAAGCAAAAGATCACACAGAGAGCTTTTGACTACTGACACACTCCAAAGGATGACACACCTGCATTGTGAAAGCACTGTCAGGACTAATAAAATACTTTAAACAGAAGGGTCTTCCCAGAAAGACAGAGGGCTTGAGACTGATATTGACACCATGCAATAAGACTTTCCACATTTGAGATGTTTCTTTTATTTGGATAAGAAAGCATGTTAAAACAACTGTATATGTACATGATTTATGATTCTTCAGATGTAGTGATGAAGGAAAGCCGTTTATGCATTTCAGAGGTTTAGCTTGATCTGACTTAATCATTCTTTGATCTTGCATTGTTTAGCAGCTCTTGTATGCTTGATTATAACATCTCAACCAAAAAAATGTCTTTGCATATGCTCTTCTCTGGCAGAAAACCGAGCATGAACTCACCTAGAGATTAGCATGTTTAAGATAACACTTGAGCTGGTGTATTCCCTGTTTTACATACTGATGCACTGCTTGTGCCCTGCATTATCACGAACACTTTGAATGTATCAGTGGAATTATGGCGTTAAGAATCCAATGCTGAATCAATTTCTTTCACCAGGTGGAGTCTGAATTTTGGTGGATGGGAAGGAAGAGGACCCCATAAAAGACACCCGAGTTAAAAATCCCAGCAACACCTGAATGTTTACACTGTGGCAAGGAGATAAGAGTGTTTGTGCCTGCCTTGCTTTAAAGTTTGGGGTTTCTAATTCATGCTTATAGAGTGAGGATATGGTTTAGAAGTGGATTTGGTGCTTCATATTTTCATGTGTTTGATCTTCTCTGGGGTCAAAAATAAAATTCACATTTGAATAGATTTATCTATACAAAGGTACTGTGATTGAATTGTACATTTTCAACAGCACATGCTGTTTTCAAGCACTTCAAAGGTGGTGGAAAACAGCTATTTTACCTTCAGAGACTCTACAAATAGTTTCTTTTCAAGAACAGCAAAAGCATACTTTATATTGAAGTGTTTCCCCTTCTCGGGAACTCGCACTGCTTCCTCTAGCGGACACTATGGGGACTGCCGACAGCAGGACCAGTGTCTGAAGCACGTGTGAAACAACTCCAGTCCCACTGGCTCACGTAGCCCGTGACGTCACAGGCGGGTGCCCAGAAGTATAAGAGGGTGCCTGCCGAACATGTAACCAACTTTTGTTGTATTCAGGAGCCGTTTGTTTGACAGTGCGTGCAAAGGCGTTATGGAGAAAACCAAGGCAAGTGAGCATTTTAGAAAGTGTGTGCCTCCATGTCCTAGGTTTCTGACACCAAAGGACACACACGATCTATGCGTTATGTGTCTTGGTGGGGAGCACGCGTGTTCGGTGCTCGAGGGCTCTGAATGTGCTCATTGTGAGAAATTCTCAATGAAAAAGCTAAGTTCGTGTTTGTCCCTCTTCTCTCAGGATGAGGGACAAGCTTCTGCGTTCGGGTCCTGCTGCTGCTGAGGCACAGTGTAGACTCAGATCGTGGGTTTCGCAGGTCGAGCTTGCAGAAAAATTTGAGAAGGGTATGGACCTTTCAAAAGATTTTTTTGATTTAGTCTAGTCACGAGAAAAGCAGAAGCCCGCCCGTGGCCGTTTGGACGAGTGTTTTCTCACCTTTCTTCCAAACCTCCACATGGAGTTAGTGAGATTGTGGGACCGGCCATATTCGGCTCGACTGCATCTTTTTCAGCATGCGGATTGTACTAATGTTGAGGTTCTGGCTGAGCACGGATATGCGGAGATGCCCCCAGTACTGTAGAGGAACTATCTCTCCTAGGGTGAGTCGTCTTCTTTAAAGACTCCTGCTCTGGCATCCAGACTGCTTCAGACCACCTCACGTCTGAATGGCAGGGCGTATGTGGTGGCAGGTCAAACTGGTGGAGCCTTGCACACTATGACTGTGTTTCAAGTTTACCAAGCAGACTTTCTTAGAGATCTAGATGAGGGCAAGGGTTTGTCCCCTGAGGCAGTCGAGGAACTGCGCCACACCACAGACGTGGTTCTTTGCACCACTAAACAGACTGCTGCTGCCATTGGGCATGTGATAGCAGCAATGGTGGCTACGGAGAGGCATTTGTGGTTAAATCTTGCGGACATTGGGAGGAAGGAGAAAGCCTTTCTTCTTGATGCTCCGCTTTCGCCTTCCGGGCTTTTTGGCACTTCCATTGAGATGGTGGTTGAGAAGTTCAGGGAGGCGAGGGTGCAGTCCACTGCCTTAAGGAAGTTCATTCCCTGTGTCCCAAGTCTTCCTCTAAAACCTCTGGCTGGTCCGTCTCGATTTGAGGATCATAGGCAGGATCAGAAGAGTAGCATGGCCACTCGCACCCCTCCTCGCTCTTGGAGTCCAGTGAGCGCTAAGAGGAAGAGAGCGGATCTCAGGAAGGTGTTGGATGAGAAGCGTTCCTGTTCTAAACCGTGCTGTGATTCTAACACTTCTTGATGCTTCCCCCAGAGTGTTTTTAGACCACTGTTTACATAGGGCTCTGAGGCTGGACTTATTATGTTCTTATGTGTTTTGCTTGCTGGCGAACCATTGACTGAAGGTCTGGTCTCTCCCTTTTTTTCAAATACTCTCAGTGGTCGGGCTGCCCACCTTATCAGGGTTTTTCAAGTAGGCAGCCCCGAGCCCTTTTCTAGCCGTCTCTCTTGTTAGGGTTTTAAGTAGATGGCCCACCCCCCTTTACTCCTTAAGCTTAGACAGGGGATGCCCCCCCCATTCCTACAGGGTTTTTAAGTGGGCGGTCCCCCTGGACCCTGCATGCTGCTTTAGCTCATTTTAACATAGCCTTCTGAGGATAGCTGTGTTCTTAGCATGGTTAATGGAGTGTCCCTCCTGATTGCCTGGGTTCCCCATTTTTCCCGAGTTATGTGAGTGGCCCCAGGCGTCAGTGGCACCTCTTACCAGGTGAACAGGCATGCGCTGTGGCATGACTGAGTGGGCATTCCGTTCCCCATTGTGTCTGCTAGAGGATGCAGCATGAGTTCCTTAGAAGGGGAACGTCTCGGATATAACATATAACCATGGTTCTCCGAGAGGAAACGAGATGCTGAGTCCTCTCACCATGCCTAGGGGTTGCCTGTTTTCACGTCTCCTTCAGTCCTCTTATGAGACTGTTCGGCAGGCGCCCTCTTATACTTCCCATATACACCCGTCCTGCTGGCAGCAGTCCTCATAGTGTCCGCTAGAAGAGGACACAGCGTCTCGTCCCCTCTCGGGGAACCATATTTACATGCGTAACCCGAGACGTTACTCCTAAACACCAAAACATCTTTGATGAAGATGTGTGTATGAGGCACAGCTTTAGAAGATACAGACCTCTGAACTTGCCGGTGACTGTGGCGTTTACTTCCTCTGCGTTTTATGTGTCCATTTTTCTTATGGGTTTTTGCAACTGCATCTTTCGTTTTCGCTTTCTCCTCATCGTCTTTGGGTGCTAGGCTAACTGCTGTCTCCAGTCTGGAAGAACAGAATAACAAAAGTCATTAGCATCAAATATTTTATAGTCAACAGGCTGTCGAATCTGCATTAAAGTCCAGAGAATCATAACATGACTTTTTGTGTTTGCCTTTTGTAATGTTTGGGCAGTTATGTAATGATCTTAATTAAAGCTCTATAATGAAACTGAAATGCATTGTTCTGAAGGCATGAAAAAGGCCCATTATTTTGTTATTCAGCTTGTAAATGCACTTGTGTTTGAGGGAGGGGGTTGAGTTTGGTTCTCTGCTGAGAAACATTGAGCATTTTCATGTTTCTCTCCAAGACCTTCATAAATGCAGAGGTCATCTGCTCAGCATTCAAATGACGTGTCAACAGAGAAGCCTTTACTTACACACCTCAGTTGAACTGACATTTCTGAAATTATTTGTGCATATCCCAAGGTTGTAAGGTGTATGGTTTGGAAACTCAAGACTCATATGCGCTCGTCTTTCTGTCAGTGGAGGAGAGTGAAGAGTTATATGTGTATCCTTCATGATCTGATAAACTAAAAATTGCACACTCAAGTCATTGCAATTATATTTTTCATGCTGTCTGATGATTCACTGAATACACCTGGCCAGGCTGAAAAATTTAATAATTAGTTGACATGAAAACTGAGCAATTCGGTTTGTGTTAGCTATACAACATACTGCTTATTTAAAAGTCAATTGTAAGGGTGATGTCATTTGTATTTATAGGTATTTTATGTGTAATGTATAATGTACATATTTTTGTTCATTTGTATAGACACTGAAATGTACAATATAAATGTACTGACAGACACAAAAATGTAAATAAGGTAACACTTTCTAAAAATGTTCATTAATAAATCATTAACAAACATTATGTAATGCTTAATGGATCATTAGTTAATATATATAGTCAAAGAGTTAGAAACGTGAGATAATGTGCTTGTTAATGTTTGTTAATAAACTTATTAAACATTAGATAATGTTCAAACAAATCATTATTTCATGTAAGTTAAAATGCTTACAAATGTGATTAAACTTTCAATTCCATGTGATAAAGCACTTATTGAAAATCTACAAATGATTTTAACAGATGTTTTAGTAATCGTTTATAAACATTTACAAATGGTTAATAGTTTCAACTTTAGATTGGCTACTGCAAAAACATGAACAAATGATTAATAAATGATTAGTAAAGATGTGTGAATCGGGTAAATTCAGGTCTTTCGGGACACTTTTTGCCATTGAGATGGCTGCTCATAAAGGTATTAATGTTTAGTAAACATTTATAAACATTTGCAAATGATGAATAGTTTCCACTTTAGATTGGGTACTGCAAAAACATGAACAAATAATTAATAGATTATTTGTTAAGATGTGTAAATAGAGGTCTACACAACAAAGACCAACAAATGAAGATCATATGAACTGAAAGTTTACTGACATTTGTAAGCATTTCAATTTACATTAAATAATCATATGTTAATCATTAGGTAATGTTTAGTAAGTTCATTAGTAAACATTAACAAGAACATTATATCATATTTTTAACTATGTGAATATATATTAACTAATGATCTGTAAAGCATTATATAAAGTTTGTTAATGATTTATAAATGAAAGTTATTATAAAGTGTTACCGTAAATAATTTTCTGATGTACAATTTTAGATCTTTATGATGAAAAAAATTGCTAGAATAAATAAAATTACAATAAATATCATTTGTATGGCTTAACTTAGTATCAAGTGCCCTGTATGGATAAAATATAAATGAAAAAAAAAAAAACATCATTACTGTCATTAGTGCCATACATTTACTGATTTGTGTCTGTGTTGTGTGTCAGGTTTCTGTCACTTCAGTCTAGTTTATTTGTGGTTTTGTGACAGAGCCCTGCCACTCCTGTCATGTCTTGTTTTCATGTGAGCACGCGGCTTCGAGTGTGCTCTTTTGTCTACGTGCCCTGTTTCCTTGTTTCATGTTGTAGAGTGGTGTTCGGATCCCGGCACTCATGTCTTGTACAGTTTCGGTTTTGTATCGGGGTTCGGACACTCATGCTCCATGTTCTGTTTTGTTGTTGGATGCGTGCGATCTCGAGTTCGCTTGGGCTGTGCGCTCTTCTGTGTTTGTTGTGTTCTGTGTAGCATGTGGTTCTTGTTCAGCCGCGTGCTTTCATGTTATGTTTTGTCTTGTGCTGTGTAGCACGCAGCTTGTGTTTTCATGGGCTCTGTGCTTTCATGTTGTCATGATTTGTGTGAACACACGGCTTATGAGTGTTTGTGTCTTGTTTTGTTCAAGCACATGGCTTGTGATTGTTTTGCTGGCCATGTGCTTGTGTTTTTGTTTTGTGTGAGCACATGGATTTTCTTGTTTGTTTCTGTGTGCCGTGTGCTCTCATGTCTATTTTCTAACCCCTCCCACCTTGTTACCTGATTAGTGGTTTATTTGCCCCACCTGTCCTTCCTTGTTACCTGCCTTGTTTGCTCCCTATTTATTCTCCTTGTGTTTGCAGTCCTGTGGTAGTTTGTTGTCGTATGTTCCCTGGTTGTGTCACGATCCTGTCTTGCCCTGCCTGTCAAGTTGCCAGTCTGTTTTCCCCTATGGGGTAGTTTTTGTTTTATTTTATCATTACTTAAGAGCCCTATTCTTCCTGCAAACTGAGTCCTCGCCTCATCCCCACACCCCAACCCTGGCAGTAGTGTTCCAACCTATAGAAATCACACAGAACATGAAAATATATTTCTACTAGAATCACACTTTAAATACAAATACTAAATAAAATAATTAAAACGTTTTTTAAAGATTTGTTTTAATGGTAAGACTACTGTTTAACACTCGCTCTATTCCCAATCAGAATGTGTCTGATTAAAATGGCACTTGAGCAAAGATAGACCCAGGTGATTCAGCAAAGACCGTGACATGACACTTGAGCCATTCTTTTCCTTTAATTGCCATGTTCCTTACAAAGAGTTTGAAAATAAATGCATAAATAAATCTGATTGCTAAAGCTGGGTGAGTAGGCCTGACTTGATCTCCTTTGCATAATTACAGATCCACCTCTTGAGTGTGAGAGTAGTGTGTGTTGCGTGTGGCCCCATACATTTGTACATAAACTTGTGTGTCTGAGTGCCTGCATGGTGTGTGTGTGTGTGTGTGTGTCTGATTGTAATGAGAAGTTAATCAGTCTTGCAGATTAAATGCTGATTGCCTCTCTCTCAGCAGCAGGAGGAGGCCTATTCTATTCTCTGCCACCTCTGGATAAGAGAGGGCAAAGCACAATCACATTATTAATATCAACCTTCCGGCACCACAGCCCTACACGGCCCTCCAATGTGCCAGTACGTGATTGGAAAATACATCGGACTTCTGGGTATAATAGGGAGAGGATTACAGACAGTGAAACAGTGAAAACATGTTGGTGTGAGGGCAACATGTTATTGGTGTACAAAGAAAAATCTGTGATTTCGAATTAATAAAAATTTATTTTTTGCTTTTTTTCAATTGATTATGGACTCATGTTTAGGCCAGAAGCAATGGTTTATAGTTATAATGCCCTGATGATGGACTTGTTTCTTACAAACACAGCTTTTTATTTCACAAGACATTAATTGATGGACTGGAGTCAAGTGGATTACTTGTGGATTAGTGTAATATTTTTATCTGTTTGAACTCTCATTCCGACGGCACCCATTCACTGCAGAGGATCCATTAGGAGCAAGTGATGTAATGCTAAATTTCTCCAAATATGTTCCAATTTAAAAAACAAACTCATCTACATCTTAGATGGCCTGAGGGCGAGTACATTTACAGCAAATTTTCATTTTTGGGTGAGATATTTCTTTTAAATAAATTCTAAGAAGTTGATAAGAACGTTCCTAAGAGCAATTCTTGAAAAATACAAATGAAGTTTTGTCTTCAGATGAATCTTAAGAAAAAATATAGGAACATTCTTAGAAAATGCATGCAAATACAAAATATTCTTAACCTTATTCGTAAGTTCGAAAATAAGAAGAAAATAGCAGTTAAGAATAATTTTATTCTTAAGAATGTTTTGTGAATTCGACCCCTGGTGACCAAAAATAATAAACCTGCTGGGATACAGCAACAACAACCAACTCTAGCTCAGGAGGCATCACAGCCTTCCACTGTAATAGAATATTTCTCTTAATTTTCCACGGACTTACTGGCCATCAGCTAGATGAGAGCTTTAAATAAAATTAATTTCCCCATCACTGAATGACTTTTCTCAGATCGGCTTCAGAATTTATGGAATAACTTCTCCACAGGGAGTCAGATTTATGGCGCGCTATTTATATCTGTCTCAAACATGTGCATCCACACACGCACTTGCATTGGTTTGGGCTTGCTAACTTTCAAAGCTGTCTTGAATGCTTGTAATCCATTACTCTGGAAAGTACAGACCAAAGGGTCTAAATGGAACTATTCAGAGTTCACAGCAGGGAAAAGCTTTCTAGCAAATAATAAGCTGCAGATTTTGGCTGCAGAGCATTTACTGTAGAACTGTTAGACACTTGAGCCAAAAATAACTAACATTGTGATAGCCAGTCATAAGGAAATATATTTTAATTCATGCATTTTCATCTTAAATGTGTTGCTATGCAGGTTACTATGGTGTTCTGGATAGTTGCCCATAACAAGATTTTGTTATGGGCACTTAGACACTTAGAAGAGTAACAACACTCCTTAACAAGCTGCACAATTTGAGGTATCAATCATGTTCATAGCATAAACAGTGTGGAATTAATTACAGTTAGAAGATTAGAACAAAACAAGGTCTAAGAAAAAGGGGAAAAGGGGAGAGGGGGGGGGATTACATTTAAAAAGTTTTGAAAACGTAGGGCTATGACCTGTGTTTCTGTTGTTGTGAATGAGTCACGGCTCCTAGCTTGGGTCTCCTCACTGCCAATGTCATATGATACTGATACCGGTGAGATGGGACAGAAAAGCAGGGGGTGGAATGGAAGACTGAGAAGGGAGCGTGATCCAGAAAGAGAAGGCAGATGGCTCAGGACACACACAAACACAAAAAGGTGGGTGGGAAAAATGTCACATCTCCACAGAGATGACAGAATACAGAGGGCTGTTTCAGAAGTTTGTAGACATGAACACACACACAGGTGCCCAATCAAAACACATAGGGTCTGTTTCCAACTGCTGTTAAAGGGATAGTTCACCCCAAAATTAAAATCATTAATTACTCCCCCTCATGTCGTTCCAAACCTGTAAGACCTTCGTTCATCTTCGGAACAGAAATTAAGATATTTTTGATGAAACCCGAGAGCTTTCTGACCCTGCATAGACAGCAACGGAACTACCATGTTCAAGGCCCAGTACGTAGTAAGGACATCGTTAACATAGTACATATGACATCAGCGGTTTAACTGTAATTTTATGAAGCTACGAGCTACAAAAATAACAACTTTATTCAACAATTCTTTTGTTGCACATCAGTCTCCGCCGCCATTCACGAGAGTACCACGACGCATGCGTGTAATCCTGCTGACGCAGGAGCCGGCGATCTGATTTAGAACCCGCATGTGCTGCGGCTTGTTTTCAAGGAATGCACACGCATGCGTCGTGGTACTCTCGTGAATGGCGTTGGAGACTGACACGGATGAGAAGAATTTGAATAAAGTCTAGGGCTGCAACTAACGATTATTTTGATAATCGATTAGTTTAGGAATACTTTTTGACTGTAATTGGGCATCTGGAAAAAACACTATAAAGTGCTTGACTATTTTTTCTGCCTTTCTTTCACAGACAACAGCAATAATTATATTATAGCATTAGAAATAGCCTGCTACTGTTACTAAAGAGCTTACACAAATTGGAAGACTAACCTATACAGAAAGCTAAAAAATGATTTTGGTAATCACCAATACAGTTAGTTTAGAGTAGCAGTGGCACAAACCTTACCTAATTTGTTAAAAGCCTTACATAAATTTTGTTTTAATACATTTGTTAAGCACTTAAAATTATTTATTTAAAATGTATTATTAATTAAAAATTTAAATAATAATAAAGATAATAAAGACAAATAAAATCACAAACTCAGTTGTAACCAATAGGTAAGAGTAATGTTCTGCAGGAACACACATTCACTTTGACCACAGTCACGTCTTACTGTCATTTCTTTATCCTGTAAAAGACGGTTATGAAGCATCTGATATTTATATTCAGAAAATTACACGCTGTTATCAGTTCCTACTCTCATAAAATGCGTGCACTACATGTTGACTTTTAAACCTAAATGTAACGTTTAACAACAGATATTTCAGCACAATTAATGTTTTGCACTGAATATCAATTGTATCCCTCTGTCCGCGTGCGCGCGCCGGCGCTCATTCAGATTTAAACTTAATGATGTTTTATTAACAAGGTTCGGGAGGAGCACGATCAGATAATCAGTCTGGCCCAGCTGGAGCTCGTCAGCTAATCACCTTAACAAGCACATATGTGTATATATACAGCCAACTTACCTCAGTTCCACAAAAGTTTTCCGGCATCCCGCCTCCACCCCAACACCTCACTACTATTTAATGATCCGAACTTCCCATCACTAATTCTAATTTCCTCCCAGTCTTGGGATGGGGGGGAGTTCTCTGGGTTCGGGCTTTAACCCGAGCTCGGAGCCCTCCCTCTGGACAGCATGCCAAATATGCTACTAATTGCTTAATCACATTATATGTTAGTGTGAACTCGTGAAACGCAGATTGTCAGGGTGGGCCTTTATGCAAAAATGGAAATGCTTGCGTGAATTTGTGACATTTACAGTTAAGCATATGACCGTAAACTGAAAGTTTTTGCGCTGAGGATGCATACGCATCTGTCAAGCTTCCTGACAGGGCAAGCCATTAGCCGCACACGCATCTGTCAAACTGCCTGACAGGCCAAGCCATATGCTAATGCATTCAGTTAGTTTAAAGGTATGCATTAAGTTAGTTTAAAGGTGTTTTGGGCAGCTTGGTTCACGTGCTTCTCCCACAGCATCTCAACCTGTTTCCTCCACTAGTTTTAGATGCTTTTTGTAATTCAGTGCTGTAATTTGACGTGACCGGCTGAAGTTGGATGCGCACTGTGGGCAGACCCGACTAATCGATAATGAGAATCGTTGTCAATTATTTTCATTATCGATAATAATCGATTTGATCGATTAGTTGTTGCAGCCCTAATAAAGTCATTATTTTTGTTTTCTTTGCGCAGAAATAGTATTCTTGTAGCTTCATAAAATTACGGTTGAACCACTGATGTCAGTGTTTCCCATACATTGATTTATTTGTGGCGGCCCGCCACAATATCAACACTGACTGCCACAATAGATTTTCCAAAAGGCTTTGACTTCATTCAATAAACATGAGCACTGCACGTCTCTAAATCAAAACACGGCGTGGGTGTTTTATATGAATATATCTTTGAAGGGAACTGATTGTCTTCAGAAAAGTTTTGATGTCATTTAATTTTTCCTTTAATGCCTGATAAAGTAGCGTTTATGAGCACAGCGCTGCTTTGTTTACAGCCGTTACCAGGGAAACTGCTAGTTCTGTCCAAAAGCGCCTCCTGCTGGCAGAGAATGAATTAGCATTTTCAATAAGCCATTCTGCTGTTTTATATTTGCATTATATATTTACATATTTCCCCCGGGAGAAGTGCCGCCACACATAAAGTGTAAGTCTGTGGGAAACACTGGATGTCACATGGACTATTTTAATGATGTCCGTACTATGTACTGGGCCTTGAACGTGGTAGTTTCGTTGCTGTCTAAGCGGGGTCAGAAAGCCCTGAAAAGCATAAATACTGTGGCACTATCAATTGTTATTTAATTTTGTTTGAGTAGCCCAATACAGCAACCAATGGCATCAGTTTAGGGTGGGATCTGAGTGTTTTGCCCATTAAAAATCTGTTTGGAAAACAGTCATTATTTTTGAAATTCCGTTGGATGACACTAGTGAGACAGAAACTACAAACTTCAGCTTTAATTACCACTCAGGAAATACACTGCTGTCCTTCGGTATATAGCTCCAATTACAATGTTTATGCAATGATATTTAGAAAGCATCATGAGATGACAGCAAAACAGAGAATAATGAACACATTTTATTAAACATAGACCTAACTCTTCTTGTCATAACCTAACTTGCCTGGATGCACTCACAGTTTATGTATCTGTGAATGAATGTAATTGAAATTACCTGTCGAGTTCTGAATTAATTGCTTATTGTTTTACTTTTCATTAAATGATTTTTAAATCCTAAGAACACTCATTCATAGCCGTTCTGATTCACCAGGGGAAGAAGTGTTATTTAAGAATGCTGCAAGTTACCATGGCAGCCAGATATGAACAAGTATGAGATGTTTCATGCAAGCTAACTTATGACCCATAATTGTATGCTTTAACACTAATTAGTGTTGTTAACACTCAACAAGAAGACCTGTCAGAGACTAGATGAGAAATATAAAACAAATTCTTCACATGGATACAGATGGATGGATGGATTTTAGGAGCTCAACTGTAGATCATTTTCATAGAAAATATTATTTTAGCTTTGTGTTTCCCTCCCACAGAAATTATTTAAAAAAATAAATAATAAAATAAATAAATGAATAAAGAGCTCCCCTCTAAAATCATAGCTGTTTACTCATTATTTTAAATGAGTCTAACCCCCAAGATTACTGTTATAAACATGAACCACGTCCAAAAGGTAAAGGGGGAGGTGTTGCTTCAATTTATAACAATGTTTTCAGTATTTCTCAGAGGGCGGGCTTCAAGTATAACTCGTTTGAAGTAATGGTGCTTCATATAACATTATCCAGAGAAGCACATGTTAATGATAGATCCCCTGTGATGTTTGTACTGGCTACTGTATACAGGCCACCAGGGCACCATACAGACTTTATTAAAGAATGTGCTGATTTTATATCCGAGTTAGTGCTGGCTGCAGATAAAGTTTTAATTGTTGGTGATTTTAATATCCATGTTGATAATGAAAAAGATGCATTGGGATCAGCATTCATAGACATTCTGAACTCTATTGGGGTTAGACAACACGTCTCAGGACCTACTCATTGTCGAAATCATACTCTAGATTTAATAATGTCACATGGAATTGATGTTGATGGTGTTGAAATTATGCAGCCAAGCAATGATATCTCAGATCATTATTTAGTATTGTGCAAACTTCATATAGCTAAAACTGTAAATTATAATCCTTGTTACAAGTATGGTAGAACCATCACCTCTACCACAAAAGACTGCTTTGTAAGTAATCTTCCTGATTTATCCCAATTCCCTAGCATTTCCAAAACCTCAGAACAACTTGATGATGTAACAGAAACTATGGACTCTCTCTTTTCTAGCATTTTAAATACAGTTGCTCCTTTACGCTTAAGGAAGATTAAGGAAAACAGTCTGACACCGTGGTATAATGATATGTTGTATGTTGTGGACCCATCAAAATAAAGTTTTAGAAGATATTAAACAGACAGTGTACTAATAATCTAATGACTGGTAGTTGACATGTAGTTGCAAAGTTACTTGCTGTTAGTAGAATGTCTAAAATATGCTTCTAATATTCAAATCCGTTAAAGGATTTTTAGGCTGCATTAATTAGGTCAACCGGAACCGGGAACTTTTTTCATAACACCCGATGTACTTGCTACATTGTTAGAAGAATGGCATCTATGCTAATATTAGTCTGTTTCTCTCTTATTCCGAGGTCACCGTTGCCACCAGATCCAGTCTGTATCCAGATCAGATGGTCACTGCAGTCACCCGGATCCAGTACGTATTCAGACCAGATGGTGGATCAGCACCTAGAGAGGACCTCTACAGCCCTGAAAGTCAGCAGATACCAGGACAACTAGATGAGCCCCAGATACAGATCCCCTGTAATGACCTTGTCTCAGACGACCACCGGGACAAGACCACAGGAACCAGATGATTCCTCTGCACAATGTGACTTTGCTAGCCTGAAATTGAACTGCTGGTTTTGTCTGGTCAGAGGAGAACTGGCCCCCCGACTGAGCCTGGTTTCTGCCAAGGTTTTTTCTCCATTCTGTCACCGATGGAGTTTTGGTTCCTTGCCACTGTCGCCTCTGGCTTGCTTAGTTGGGGACACTTCATTTCCAGCGATATCGTTGACTTGATTGCAAATGATTGCAAAGATACTATTTAAACTGAACTGAGCTGAATGAAGACATCACTGAATTCAATGATGAACTGCCTTTAACTGAAAAATGAGTGTTTACTATTGTCACTTTGCATTATTGACATACTATTTTCCTAATTAATGCTGTACAGTTGCTTTGACACAATCTGTATTGTTAAAAGCGCTATATAAATAAAGGTGACTTGACTTGACTTTACCTCTAGTACTAAAAGCGTTACATACTACTCCCTGGGCTCTGGGTCTACAAAAGGACGTGGACAAAGTACACAACTCTATTAGTTGAGTGAAAGTACAGATACTGCTGATCAAATATTACTCCATTACAAGTGAAAGTTGTAAAGACAGATTTTTACTTAAGTAAAAGTACAGAAGTACTTGCTTTTAAAAGTACTTAAGTGCCAAAAGTAAATTTTCTTTTTTATGTCAATGCACTGTTTTATTATTGTTGTATGTAATACTTGCAATACCTTATGCCTCTGAAGCAACTTACAATACATTACACCTGAATACACTGACTAGCTTGTAGTATCTTTGTAATGAAGAGCTTTTAGAATGTTAAAAACCTACAGAAATGAAACAATTGAGTTGACCAAATTTTTTTTTTATTTAATACCCCCACAAAGCAGCACGGTAGTTATCTCACACAGCTCAGGCAGTGTGTGCACACATCTACATGTAGCCATTCATCCACATTTGAACCGAGAAGATAGTGAAATTGCTGTAAATACAGACTGATAAGAAAAAAAAATCAAACCTGCTTTAAAACCCAGCAACACAACTGTAGCTGAATAACTTTACAACAGCTACACTGCTTTAAAAAAAAAAAAAAACCGCAAGATTTATTTGACTTCAAAACAAAAATTTCAAAAATGCTCCCTAATCGCTCTCGCGGTCAAACACCTACTGTGTTTTGTTAGGAGACGCACAACAGTTCTGTGGCTTCTGTGGATTTATAGGTAATATTTTTATTTACACAACATTTACACAATATTTGTCTTTCAAATGTAGTGAAGTTAAAGTCATAAGTAAAGTACAGATACTTAAAAAGTGTACTTAAGTACAGTAATCAAGTAAATGTAATTCGTTACTGTCCACCTCTGAGGACAACAGACATAAAAGGAGACACCATCCTCCCACTGCGGACACATCTTATATACGAGTCCCCGGTCCATCCTGCAGTTCACTGAGGCTAACCAGTTCTATTAGGCCTGTCATATCCACAGCCAAACAACTGATAATCGCTGTCATGAAAAAGGTGGGCGGTAGATTGTTTTGAGAGAGAGAGACATGATTGAGCATGTTAATTAAGGGTGGATACCGATTAACTGACTCCAGAGTTCCATCTATCAAAATGGAAAGTGATTATATTATTTGTGTAACATTGGGGGTAAAAGGCAAACTCTTTTCATCGTGATATTGATACTAATGATGGGTATGCTTAGGAAAGACATGGCAATTAAACTTGTTTAGGCAAATGGACATGTCTATCAGAATCAAGACTTGATTAATCATTTAAAATTCCCCAAAATTAGAAGATCCTCTGCATGAAATGTAATCTGATGAATGACCAGAAAGCAATGCACATTTTATATTGTACAATTTTAAGATGTGATGTTTAACCCTTGTATTATGTTAAAATTCTGGGTATCATAAATGTTCCGGGTCAAGCTGACCCTAGTTGGATTCTATACAATTCACCAAAACTCACACCATGCTTTTAACCATGACATTTGCAGGTAAAATTAATATCACAATCAATATTGAAATTTTGTACACACATTCCATAACATTTTGAAACTTTGCAGGCATGTTCATGTCCCTTAATGTGAATTAGTCACACAATTACAAGAAAAACAACTCAGCTTAACAAGTATTTCTGACAAGCGGTGTGCTCCACTAATCTAAAGCTCTGAAGACAAGTAAACTTGCTGCATCACACTGCTACCAGGTCAGGAACCATGCAAATGGAGCAACACAATGCTAATTATAGAAGCTGTACTATTCTTGAGTAATTCAAACACACATACATTTTCCTAACAACAATGGATGTGTGTAACAGTCCCACAGGAATCCTACACGAGAAACTATGCTTATGTCTCCTTATGGAAGCAATTCCAAACTGAAGTTCTAGGATCTGGATTCCTCCTAGGTTGACCTATAAGAATAGGAAATATAAAACTAAAATGAAACAGATTATCTGGAACATTGAACAAACCCTGAAGGTTAACCATATATATATATACTAAAAGCATTGTAAGCACTAAAAAAATCATTTTGACCAAAATAATTTTATATTCATGCCTTCGGCTGTTGATGCAGGCCATAGAACACATCCAAAAACAGAATCCTCTGTCAAATGCAATTACACATGAAAGTGTATTAAAATATAACTGGCTATCATATCACAATAAGTCCAAGTACTGCATCAAAGTTATGTACTTTCTGTAATTATTTTGTCAGGCCTTGATTTGATGTAACATCTAGACAGTGTAAGGCTGAGCTGTCGCTTCTTATTTGATAAAATGGAAAGACAATAACACCAGCTTAAATTTCTGCAACATGAGGCCTGCAGCCTCCACTGAGAAAATAACCTGTGTGGCATCATGGGAGAAAGAAAATCACATCACCAGACCTCATTATCTGCCACAGACAATGTCCTCGCTAAATCCCAAACGAGCCAGGTAAGGTAACTGATTTGTAGAGACACTTTTAGTATGAAGGGGAAAAGGAAAGCAAGTGAAGCAAGTGGGGGGATAGGCTAGTCAGTGAGAAGAAAATCTACAAACAGCTGAGCTGAATGGAGAATTGGCTGCCCTATTTCCAACTCTGCATGAAGGCTCCACTGAGAGATACAAGTGGACATGAAGGATTTAAGAACAATCAGACTGATTTAGCAGATTATTCCAGCCCTCCCATCTCTCCCACATTTGTTCTGCTCAGCGGGAGGTACACAAGAATGACATAACAACAAAAAGTTACAACCTCGCTGCGCATGTGAATCTTTTAAAATCTCACTGGATTTCTTACTTCAACCGGAGGGTATTTTTTCACAGTTTGTATAAGAGTCTGATGTGATAATTCCGTAGAGCAGATGCACAGTTATAAACAGGTATGACGCCGTACAGAAGGGTAGATGATAAAAAAGGAATAATTTCAGAATAATTTTCTTGTTTATATAATAAACAACAGGAAAATCCTTCCCCTACCAACAGATGTAATGCAAATTTTTTAACCTTCTGTGCAAAAGATAGTCGGCACACGTAGCAAGGAAAGTCATTCTGAAGACAAGTGAAGTTAGTTTATTCAATTATTGCTACCTGATGATAAAACAGAGAAACATAATAGTTTGATTAATTTTCTTATCACACTAGGCACAAAAAGTAATCATGGCCCAGTCCACTACTCTACAAGCCACCAATCAATCAATTTAAGCACTCTTCACTCCCTACCATCCCCTCTGCTCAAACAAAACAAATTACCCCTCTTTCTCTCTCTCTTGGTTGCAACATTCACACTGTGGAAGACTTTTGCCCCAGGCTGAGGAAATAATGCCAGGCAAACTCCAGATGTTCACTCACACACACACACACACACACACACATTGACTCAGGCCAAAGTCTCTATACAACAGCCTAACAATTATTCTGTGGAGATGCATTGTGAGAAAAAGGGCACTGTTCACAATGAGCAATCAACAGCTTGCCACTCCAACTACACCCAGTGTAATGGTGAGTGAAACATGTGCATGCCTTCTCAGTTTTTCATATTTTCTCTTGCCTGATTGGACTCATTTATCTGTATATTTCCTTAACTGACAGACTCATTTGAGGTCATTGAAAATGATCGGGGTGAAATGAGAGTCCTGTGATTT
Source organism: Sinocyclocheilus rhinocerous (assembly GCF_001515625.1). Taxonomy (NCBI): domain Eukaryota; kingdom Metazoa; phylum Chordata; class Actinopteri; order Cypriniformes; family Cyprinidae; genus Sinocyclocheilus; species Sinocyclocheilus rhinocerous. The sequence goes on along the minus strand of NW_015642448.1, from coordinate 1,906,529 downwards.
TTGTTCTGATTTACATATTCATCATCTCCACCATGCAATTAGTTTTAAAATGCTGCCTTAAAGTAGGGTGACCATACGTGCCATTTTCCCCGAACGCGTCCTGGCCAAGATTTCTATATTGCTTTGATTCAAAGTACCTCGACAGCGTTTTGAAAACAAAAGGAACCAATGTCATACACCGATCGGTCTGCACACGCAAACAAAGCCAAACCCTAGATATTTTAGGCAATATAGAAATCCTGGCCAGGACGCGTCCGGGGAAAATGGCACGTATGGTCACCCTACCTTAAAGTCATGTCAGAATGATCATATTTACGAGAGGAGGGCACAACCAATGTTCTCCAGTGGGATTTTCTTTGAACCCTAGGGATTTTTTTTTTGTGTGTATGTCAATTAAAGAATCATAATGAAAACTGAGTTGTATTTATCATGAGTTATGAATGTTAACTGTACAGTTTAATTTGTATACAGCTAATAACAAACTACATTTTCCATAATTCTCTGTGGCAACACAAGAATGATAAAGAGTATACAATAGGTAAAGCATAAATTACAGACCTAACATGCATCCTTTGCTCTTTCCCTAATTGCAGTAGAATGAAAAAGGCCTTAGGTGTTTGTTAAAAAACGTGAAAAAGAAATTATATACATATATAT